>NW_026602379.1:9258-19132 GCF_029448725.1 Salvelinus fontinalis | reverse complement strand
GCTAGCTAGCCCCAAATAACACTCTCTCTACCCAGCAACAGTTAGCTAGCTAGCCCCAAATCACACCCTCTCTACCCAGCAACAGTTGGCTAGCTATCCCCAAATTACACTCTCTCTACCCAGCAACAGTTAGCTAGCTAGCCCCAAATCACACCCTCTCTACCCAGCAACAGTTAGCCAGCTAGCCCCAAATCACACCCTCTCTACCCAGCAACAGTTGGCTAGCTAGCCCCAAATCACACTCTCTCTACCCAGCAACAGTTAGCTAGCTATCCCCAAATTACACCCTCTCTACCCAGCAACAGTTGGCTAGCTATCCCCAAATTACACCCTCTCTACCCAGCAACAGTTGGCTAGCTAGCCCCAAAATCACTCTCTCTACCAAGCAACAGTTAGCTAGCTATCCCCAAATCACACCCTCTCTACCCAGCAACAGTTGGCTAGCTATCCCCAAATTACACTCTCTCTACCCAGCAACAGTTAGCTAGCTAGCCCCAAATCACACCCTCTCTACCCAGCAACAGTTAGCCAGCTAACTAGTTTCTCCATAGTAGCTGACCAAAAATATTTCCACAACAGTAGCTACACATGAAGGAGAGGACAGGAAGATAATTTAGATTGTTAGCCATCTAGTTATCTACCTTAGCAGGCATCTTGTTGGATGTGGGACAGACGACGGTTTTGAGTGTCTCGAACAGGGTGGCTAGGTTGGCCCGATGTCGGGCCTGCAGAGCCCGCCTTCTCTCCTTCTGGTGCTCCTCGATGTCCCGCTTCCTCCGGAGCCCGGACGGACCAGCACTACCTCGACTGGACATCCTGATTGATGGTCAAATGCGACACCACACTGGTTAATCTAGTTGTTTCTCTTCTTATTGTTTGGGTTATATCGGTCAACAACAACAAAAAAAGATGGCTACCTAGCACTGATGGCTAACGTTCATGTTAGATGCTAATGGTTAGCTAGCTACCGTTAGCTAGCAAACGTTTTAGCTACTGTTAGCTAGCAAACGTTTTAGATACTGTTAGCTAGCAAACGTTTTAGATACTGTTAGCTAGCAAACGTTTTAGCTACTGTTAGCTACTTGATTAGTATAGATTTCGAAAATATAGCCACCGACCTTATTATGTAGCTTCCTTACCTTTGAAATCCTTTATAAATGTATGTTAACAAACTGTCCACGTTTTCTGTTAATGTTATGGCAAATGATCTTGTGTGTGTGATTTTTCATGCAGGATGTAGCTACATGAACCGCGGTAGGCTCCAACCGTCTAATCAACCGGCTGTAGGGCTCCAACCGTCTAATCAACCGGCAGTAGGGCTCCAACCGTCTAATCAACCGGCAGTATGGAGATAGAGTAGGGCTCCAACCGTCTAATCAACCGGCAGTAGGGCTCCAACCGTCTAATCAACCGGCAGTATGGAGATAGAGTAGGCAGCAGTTGTCCTGTCGTGTTGTCGGTCGTCTTCAATAAAGATTGGAAACAACTTTGTCAGGTCGATCATTTATCTAGCTAGCGACATTGTCTGTGATATCGAAAGTCACACTTTTATTTAAAACGGTATAAAAAAAAATGTGGGCATATACTTAGCTAATGCACCCGTATTTACTGACCTGTATTTTAGAAGTGGTTGATATTTGACCTGATAAGATATCCAGTCAGGAAGGAGAGAGTCACGTAATTCTGCCCAGCCCGAGCACCGCGCAGGTATGTCTTTCACATTTATATCTACATCAAATGCCTTGACTCATTTTCAGAGTTAATATTATGGAATCAGTCTACACTTCTTTTTACCCTAAATTACCTATCGTTTTTGTATTATCACCAAGGCCCTAGTCCCTTTACTATAAGGCTGATGATAAAGACTGCTTTACCAAGGCCCTAGTCCCTTTACTATAAGGCTTATAATAAAGACTGCTTTACCAAGGCCCTAGTCCCTTTACTATAAAGCTGATGATAAAGATTGTTTTACCAAGGCCCTAGTCCCTTTACTATAAGGCTGATGATAAAGACTGCTTTACCAAGGCCCTAGTCCCTTTACTATAAGGCTTATAATAAAGACTGCTTTACCAAGGCCCTAGTCCCTTTACTATAAAGCTGATGATAAAGATTGTTTTACCAAGGCCCTAGTCCCTTTACTATAAGGCTGATGATAAAGACTGCTTCGAATGAGAAAAGCAGACCTTCCTCTTTCAGTGCCGTTCATATGAAACGGTGGTAAATGTCTTTCCATGCCTTTCATATGAAACGGTGGTAAATGTCGCCACCCAGAGGCAGCTGAGACACATGTAATTTATAATGTCATTGGCCTTATCTCAATTAGATTTGCTCCTGCATCCTCTCTCTCCTCCATCCTCTCTCTCCTGCATCCTCTCTCTCCTCCTCTCTCGCCTCCATCCTCTCTTGCCTCCATCCTCTCTCGCCTCCCTTTTGAAAAAGGTCAAAGGTAATCAAGTATAGGGAACGTGGATGAAAATGAGAAGCTCCTTCTCCACTCCACATCAGGCACATGACGTTTACAGGGGAGGATCCACATGACGTTTACAGGGGAGGATCCACATAACGTTTACAGGGGAGGATCCACATGATGTTTACAGGGGAGGGTCCACATGATGTTTACAGGGGAGGATCCACATGATGTTTACAGGGGAGGATCCACATGATGTTTACAGGGGAGGATCCACATGATGTTTACAGGGGAGGATCCACATAACGTTTACAGGGGAGGATCCACATGACGTTTACAGGGGAGGATCCACATGATGTTTACAGGGGAGGATCCACATGACGTTTACAGGGGAGGATCCACATGACGTTTACAGGGGAGGTTCCACATGAAGTTTACAGGGGAGGATCCACATGACGTTTACAGGGGAGGATCCACATGACGTTTACAGGGGAATATCCACATGACGTTTACAGGGGAGGATCCACATGACGTTTACAGGGGAATATCCACATGACGTTTACAGGGGAGGATCCACATGACGTTTACAGGGGAGGATCCACATGACGTTTACAGGGGAGGATCCACATGACGTTTACAGGGGAGGATCCACATGACGTTTACAGGGGAGGATCCACATGATGTTTACAGGGGAGGATCCACATGATGTTTACAGGGGAGGATCCACATGATGTTTACAGGGGTGAATCCAGAAATAAATGTGTAAATTGATCCAAACAGATGGTCGTGAAAGAAATGTTCTAGCTTAAAGGATAAGTAGCATATCTTTTTTAAATGTTGGCATGCCTTTCTCCTCTGACAATACACCAGCTGGTTCAAAGAGGATGTGGCAGATATCACAACTCTTCTGCAGTAGGATACACTTGTGCTTCCTCGTCAAAAGGAGGCTGTTGAGGAGGGGAGGACCGTCTTCCGTTTGTCTGCTAATGAATTGACACACTCCTCGACCACCTATCGGTTTCCGGGTCACGGAGGAGAGACAGGACGGAGGAGGGGGGACGGGGGAGAGGACAGAGGACAGGACAGAGGAGAGGGGACGGGTGAGAGGCGGAGGAGAGAGGACAGGACGGGGGAGAGTGGACAGGGAGAGAAGACAGGACAGAGGAGAGGGGACGGGTGAGAGGTGGAGGAGAGAGGACAGGACGGAAGAGAGGGGACGGGGAGAGGACAGGACGGAGGAGAGGGGACGGGGGAGAGGACAGGACGGAGGAGAGGGGACAGGACGGAGGGGGGGGGGGGGACAGAGGAAAGGGGACAGGACGGAGGAGGGTGGGCGTAGGAGAGGGGACGGGGGAGAGGACAGAGGAGAGGGGGGGGGGGGGGGGGGCTTTTTTCCAAATGAGAAAAGGCCAGTGTCCATGTAGCAGCATTGAACCAACAACAAAACACCCACATCTTGTTTTCAGTTTATTCCACAACTCTTATCATCTTCTGAACATATCAACAATTTAACAAATATCATTTTCCAATAAGAACACAGTGTAACATTTTAAAGGGACGAGGTTTAAACTGAAACACTTAAACCAGTTAAACATACAGAGAAACACAACTTTTGGCTTCAAACCAATTTGGCAGCTTTGTTTTAGGAGAAACATTTCAACAAAGGTACTGGGTGGATGGAGATCAAGCTTTTATCACAATTGGCACCCTATTCCCTATATAGTGCACTACTTTAGACCAGAGCCCTACTGGTCAAAGTAAATCCCAGTGCACTACATAGGGAGTAGGGTGCCTTTAGGGATGTATGGTGATGGAGGCCTCTCCACACACAGACATAATGTTAATCCACTCTCACAGACACACAGAGAGATGGGCAGAATATTAACGGATTGGGACAGGATGGCTGGCTGAATACTAACGGATTGGGACAGGACGGCTGGCTGAATAATAATGGATTGGGACAGGACGGCTGGCTGAATAATAACGGATTGGGACAGGACGGCTGGCTGAATACTAACGGATTGGGACAGGACGGCTGGCAGAATACTATACTAACGGATTGGGACAGGACGGCTGGCTGAATACTAACGGATTGGGACAGGACGGCTGGCAGAATACTATACTAACGGATTGGGACAGGACGGCTGGCTGAATACTAACGGATTGGGACAGGACGGCTGGCTGAATACTAACGGATTGGGACAGGACGGCTGGCTGAATACTAACGGATTGGGACAGGCCGGCTGGCTGAATACTATACTAACGGATTGGGACAAGACGGCTGGCTGAATACTAACGGATTGGGACAGGACAGCTGGATGAATACTAACAGATTGGGACAGGACGGCTGGCTGAATACTATACTAACGGATTGGGACAGGACGGCTGGCTGAATACTAACAGATTGGGACAGGACGGCTGGCTGAATAATAACGGATTGGGACAGGACAGCTGGCTGAATACTATACTAACGGATTGGGACAGGACGACTGGCTGAATACTAACGGATTGGGACAGGACGGCTGGCTGAATACTAACGGATTGGGACAGGACGGCTGGCTGAATACTAACGGATTGGGACAGGACGGCTGGCTGAATACTAACGGATTGGGACAGGACGGCTGGCTGAATACTATAGTAACGGATTGGGACAGGACGACTGGCTGAATACTAACGGATTGGGACAGGACGGCTGGCTGAATACTATACTAACGGATTGGGACAGGACGGCTGGCTGAATACTATAGTAATGGATTGGGACAGGACGGCTGGCTGAATACTAACGGATTGGGACAGGACGGCTGGCTGAATACTATAGTAACGGATTGGGACAGGACGGCTGGCTGAATACTAACGGATTGGGACAGGACGGCTGGCTGAATACTATAGTAACGGATTGGGACAGGACGGCTGGCTGAATAGTAACGGATTGGGACAGGACGGCTGGCTGAATACTAACGGATTGGGACAGGACGGCTGGCTGAATACTATAGTAACGGATTGGGACAGGACGGCTGGCTGAATACTATAGTAACGGATTGGGACAGGACGGCTGGCTGAATACTATAGTAACGGATTGGGACAGGACGGCTGGCTGAATACTATAGTAACGGATTGGGACAGTGATGGTGATGGTTGGTGATGGTTGGTGTTACACTTATGGAATTGAATTTGAAAAGAGCCAAGTAAATGTTAAGTCCGATACTACGAAGCACCCTTAAATACAATGTGTACCTTCATTTGGAGGAGTTTGGCGTCTCTCCTCCCCCTACTCCAGAAGTGTAACAATGGCATTATGGCTTACAGAGATCATACACACTTATCATCTCTGGCCTGGGTGAGATGGTGAAGGAAGAGGATGGACCATATTCAATCAATCCTTCGATTGGTAGTATTTACTCAGGTACAATTCACTGTATATTAATTAGTACTTTGTTTGTACTATGTTATTACTAAATGTTAGTACCAAGTACTGGAGCGCAGAGAAGCCTGTTCCTCTGAAGATTGATCTGACTGAGGTACAGTATGGAGTGATATGGACTATAATCTGACTGAGGTACAGTATGGAGTGATATGGACTATAATCTGACTGAGGTACAGTATGGAGTGATATGGACTATAATCTGACTGAGGTACAGTATGGAGTGATATGGACTATAATCTGACTGGGGTACAGTATGGAGTGATATGGACTATAATCTGACTGGGGTACAGTATGGAGTGATATGGACTATAATCTGACTGAGGTACAGTATGGAGTGATATGGACTATAATCTGACTGAGGTACAGTATGGAGTGATATGGACTATAATCTGACTGAGGTACAGTATGGAGTGATATGGACTATAATCTGACTGGGGTACAGTATGGAGTGATATGGACTATAATCTGACTGGGGTACAGTATGGAGTGATATGGACTATAATCTGACTGAGGTACAGGATGGAGTGATATGGACTATAATCTGACTGGGGTACAGTATGGAGTGATATGGACTATAATCTGACTGGGGTACAGTATGGAGTGATATGGACTATAATCTGACTGGGGTACAGTATGGAGTGATATGGACTATAATCTGACTGAGGTACAGTATGGAGTGATATGGACTATAATCTGACTGGGGTACAGTATGGAGTGATATGGACTATAATCTGACTGAGGTACAGTATGGAGTGATATGGACTATAATCTGACTGGGGTACAGTATGGAGTGATATGGACTATAATCTGACTGGGGTACAGTATGGAGTGATATGGACTATAATCTGACTGGGGTACAGTATGGAGTGATATGGACTATAATCTGACTGGGGTACAGTATGGAGTGATATGGACTATAATCTGACTGAGGTACAGTATGGAGTGATATGGACTATAATCTGACTGGGGTACAGTATGGAGTGATATGGACTATAATCTGACTGGGGTACAGTATGGAGTGATATGGACTATAATCTGACTGAGGTACAGTATGGAGTGATATGGACTATAATCTGACTGAGGTACAGTATGGAGTGATATGGACTATAATCTGACTGAGGTACAGTATGTAGTGATATGGACTATAATCTGACTGGGGTACAGTATGGAGTGATATGGACTATAATCTGACTGAGGTACAGTATGGAGTGATATGGACTATAATCTGACTGGGGTACAGTATGGAGTGATATGGACTATAATCTGACTGGGGTACAGTATGGAGTGATATGGACTATAATCTGACTGAGGTACAGTATGGAGTGATATGGACTATAATCTGACTGAGGTACAGTATGGAGTGATATGGACTATAATCTGACTGGGGTACAGTATGGAGTGATATGGACTATAATCTGACTGAGGTACAGTATGGAGTGATATGGACTATAATCTGACTGAGGTACAGTATGGAGTGATATGGACTATAATCTGACTGGGGTACAGTATGGAGTGATATGGACTATAATCTGACTGAGGTACAGTATGGAGTGATATGGACTATAATCTGACTGAGGTACAGTATGTAGTGATATGGACTATAATCTGACTGAGGTACAGTATGGAGTGATATGGACTATAATCTGACTGGGGTACAGTATGGAGTGATATGGACTATAATCTGACTGGGGTACAGTATGGAGTGATATGGACTATAATCTGACTGGGGTACAGTATGGAGTGATATGGACTATAATCTGACTGGGGTACAGTATGTAGTGATATGGACTATAATCTGACTGGGGTACAGTATGGAGTGATATGGACTATAATCTGACTGAGGTACAGTATGGAGTGATATGGACTATAATCTGACTGGGGTACAGTATGGAGTGATATGGACTATAATCTGACTGAGGTACAGTATGGAGTGATATGGACTATAATCTGACTGGGGTACAGTATGGAGTGATATGGACTATAATCTGACTGGGGTACAGTATGGAGTGATATGGACTATAATCTGACTGGGGTACAGTATGGAGTGATATGGACTATAATCTGACTGAGGTACAGTATGGAGTGATATGGACTATAATCTGACTGGGGTACAGTATAGAGTGATATGGACTATAATCTGACTGGGGTACAGTATGGAGTGATATGGACTATAATCTGACTGGGGTACAGTATGGAGTGATATGGACTATAATCTGACTGAGGTACAGTATGGAGTGATATGGACTATAATCTGACTGAGGTACAGTATGTAGTGATATGGACTATAATCTGACTGAGGTACAGTATGGAGTGATATGGACTATAATCTGACTGAGGTACAGTATGGAGTGATATGGACTATAATCTGACACAACTCAACACTGCAGAAACAAGATCACAACAGTCTACCTGTAAACCTTCATTTGGATCAAACACACACACACACACACACACACACACACACACACACACACACACACACACACACACACACACGTCACACGTCACACGACACACCTCACACACACACACACACACACACACACACACACACACACACACACACACACACACACACACACACACACACACACGTCACACACGTCACACGTCACACGTCACACGTCACACACACACACACGTCACACGTCACACGTCACACACACACACGTCACACTCACACACACACACACACACACACACACACACACACACACACACACACACACACACGTCACACGTCACACGTCACACACACACACACACGTCACACACACACACACACACATCACACGTCACACACACACACACACACACCACATAATGCCTTGATATGCAGGAATACGTACAGGATTACTTGATGCTTTGCAAGAAAAACAGGCCACAGGAAGGTAGAGAATGGCTAAATTACTCCTTCATATTTAAACCCAGACAGTATGGCCTAACACCCCTTGACTTGACTGAGAAACCCTGACCAGACAGTATGGCCTAACACCCCTTGACTTGACTGAGAAACCCTGACCAGACAGTATGGCCTAACACCCCTGGACTTGACTGAGAAACCCTGACCAGACAGTATGGCCTAACACCCCTTGACTTGACGTATATCTGAGAAACCCTGACCAGACAGTATGGCCTAACACCCCTTGACTTGACGTATATCTGAGAAACCCTGACCAGACAGTATGGCCTAACACCCCTGGACTTGACGTATATCTGAGAAACCCTGACCAGACAGTATGGCCTAACACCCCTTGACTTGACGTATATCTGAGAAACCCTGACCAGACAGTATGGCCTAACACCCCTGGACTTGACGTATATCTGAGAAACCCTGACCAGACAGTATGGCCTAACACCCCTTGACTTGACGTATATCTGAGAAACCCTGACCAGACAGTATGGCCTAACACCCCTGGACTTGACGTATATCTGAGAAACCCTGACCAGACAGTATGGCCTAACACCCCTTGACTTGACGTATATCTGAGAAACCCTGACCAGACAGTATGGCCTAACACCCCTGGACTTGACGTATATCTGAGATAGACTATAGCTTTTGGCCCTGATTTGTCTTTTGTATTTCAGTTGCAATTTTCTTTTTTTAAATATGTCCATTAGAGCACATGATCATTTTAGAAAAATATAAAGATCAGAAGATCAACAAAAAAAATGTTTAAAAAAAAACTGCATTACAAAAGAATATACTAAATGTTCTAGTTCCACGTGACAACAATATTAGTATGGATGGACGGACTGGTGGTGAACATATAGGGATTCCTCCGTCCCAAATGAAGCCACCCACTAACACACGTTTTGTGTTGTTCTTGACATGTTTCAGAACACGCGTGTTTTAGGACTTCAGAATGATGATTAAAAAGGTGGCACGTCCTGTTTTAAGAGTCGAGTGTTTCTCCCCAGAGAGAGAGAACGGGTCGATCCCAAGCCACCAACAACAGCATATGGCAGGTGTGGTAGTCCGTTGTCTTCATCCTGAATGTGGGACGCATCCAGCTGTCCACCAGGGGGCAGGACAGTACGGG
>NW_026602379.1:0-8759 GCF_029448725.1 Salvelinus fontinalis | reverse complement strand
CAGTACTGTCCTGCCCCCTGGTGGACAACTAGATACTTCTCCCGTACTGTCCTGCCCCCTGGTGGACAGCTGGATGCGTCCCACATTCAGGATGAAGACAACGGACTACCACACCTGCCATATGCTGTTGTTGGTGGCTTGGGATCGACCCGTTCTCTCTCTCTGGGGAGAAACACTCGACTCTTAAAACAGGACGTGCCACCTTTTTAATCATCATTCTGAAGTCCTAAAACACGCGTGTTCTGAAACATGTCAAGAACAACAACAAAACGTGTGTTAGTGGGTGGCTTCATTTGGGACGGAGGAATCCCTATATGTTCACCACCAGTCCGTCCATCCATACTAATATTGTTGTCACGTGGAACTAGAACATTTAGTATATTCTTTTGTAATGCAGTTTTTTTTTTAAACATTTTTTTTGTTGATCTTCTGATCTTTATATTTTTCTAAAATGATCATGTGCTCTAATGGACATATTTAAAAAAAGAAAATTGCAACTGAAATACAAAAGACAAAATCAGGGCCAAAAGCTATAGTCTATCTCAGATATACGTCAAGTCAAGGGGTGTTAGGCCATACTGTCTGGTCAGGGTTTCTCAGATATACGTCAAGTCCAGGGGTGTTAGGCCATACTGTCTGGTCAGGGTTTCTCAGATATACGTCAAGTCCAGGGGTGTTAGGCCATACTGTCTGGTCAGGGTTTCTCAGATATACGTCAAGTCAAGGGGTGTTAGGCCATACTGTCTGGTCAGGGTTTCTCAGATATACGTCAAGTCAAGGGGTGTTAGGCCATACTGTCTGGTCAGGGTTTCTCAGATATACGTCAAGTCCAGGGGTGTTAGGCCATACTGTCTGGTCAGGGTATCTCAGTTATACGTCAAGTCAAGGGGTGTTAGGCCATACTGTCTGGTCAGGGTTTCTCAGATATACGTCAAGTCCAGGGGTGTTAGGCCATACTGTCTGGTCAGGGTTTCTCAGATATACGTCAAGTCCAGGGGTGTTAGGCCATACTGTCTGGTCAGGGTTTCTCAGATATACGTCAAGTCCAGGGGTGTTAGGCCATACTGTCTGGTCAGGGTTTCTCAGATATACGTCAAGTCAAGGGGTGTTAGGCCATACTGTCTGGTCAGGGTTTCTCAGATATACGTCAAGTCAAGGGGTGTTAGGCCATACTGTCTGGATTTAAATATGAAGGAGTAATTTAGCCATTCTCTACCTTCCTGTGGCCTGTTTTTCTTGCAAAGCATCAAGTAATCCTGTACGTATTCCTGCATATCAAGGCATTATGTGGTGTGTGTGTGTGTGTGTGTGACGTGTGATGTGTGTGTGTGTGTGTGTGACGTGTGTGTGTGTGTGTGACGTGTGTCGTGTGTCGTGTGTGTGTGTGTGTGTGTGTGTGTGTGTGTGTGTGTGTGTGTGTGTGTGTGTGTGTGTGAGTGTGACGTGTGTGTGTGTGACGTGTGACGTGTGACGTGTGTGTGTGTGTGACGTGTGACGTGTGACGTGTGTGTGTGACGTGTGACGTGTGTGTGTGTGTGTGTGTGTGTGTGTGACGTGTGACGTGTGTGTGTGTGTGTGTGTGTGTGTGTGTGTGTGTGTGTGTGTGTGTGTGTGTGTGTGTGTGTGTGTGTTTGATCCAAATGAAGGTTTACAGGTAGACTGTTGTGATCTTGTTTCTGCAGTGTTGAGTTGTGTCAGATTATAGTCCATATCACTCCATACTGTACCCCAGTCAGATTATAGTCCATATCACTCCATACTGTACCCCAGTCAGATTATAGTCCATATCACTCCATACTGTACCTCAGTCAGATTATAGTCCATATCACTACATACTGTACCTCAGTCAGATTATAGTCCATATCACTCCATACTGTACCTCAGTCAGATTATAGTCCATATCACTCCATACTGTACCCCAGTCAGATTATAGTCCATATCACTCCATACTGTACCCCAGTCAGATTATAGTCCATATCACTCCATACTGTACCTCAGTCAGATTATAGTCCATATCACTCCATACTGTACCTCAGTCAGATTATAGTCCATATCACTCCATACTGTACCTCAGTCAGATTATAGTCCATATCACTCCATACTGTACCTCAGTCAGATTATAGTCCATATCACTCCATACTGTACCTCAGTCAGATTATAGTCCATATCACTCCATACTGTACCTCAGTCAGATTATAGTCCATATCACTCCATACTGTACCCCAGTCAGATTATAGTCCATATCACTCCATACTGTACCTCAGTCAGATTATAGTCCATATCACTCCATACTGTACCTCAGTCAGATTATAGTCCATATCACTCCATACTGTACCCCAGTCAGATCAATCTTCAGAGGAACAGGCTTCTCTGCGCTCCAGTACTTGGTACTAACATTTAGTAATAACATAGTACAAACAAAGTACTAATTAATATACAGTGAATTGTACCTGAGTAAATACTACCAATCGAAGGATTGATTGAATATGGTCCATCCTCTTCCTTCACCATCTCACCCAGGCCAGAGATGATAAGTGTGTATGATCTCTGTAAGCCATAATGCCATTGTTACACTTCTGGAGTAGGGGGAGGAGAGACGCCAAACTCCTCCAAATGAAGGTACACATTGTATTTAAGGGTGCTTCGTAGTATCGGACTTAACATTTACTTGGCTCTTTTCAAATTCAATTCCATAAGTGTAACACCAACCATCACCAACCATCACCATCACTGTCCCAATCCGTTACTATAGTATTCAGCCAGCCGTCCTGTCCCAATCCGTTACTATAGTATTCAGCCAGCCGTCCTGTCCCAATCCGTTAGTATTCAGCCAGCCGTCCTGTCCCAATCCGTTACTATAGTATTCAGCCAGCCGTCCTGTCCCAATCCGTTACTATAGTATTCAGCCAGCCGTCCTGTCCCAATCCGTTACTATAGTATTCAGCCAGCCGTCCTGTCCCAATCCGTTACTATAGTATTCAGCCAGCCGTCCTGTCCCAATCCGTTAGTATTCAGCCAGCCGTCCTGTCCCAATCCGTTACTATAGTATTCAGCCAGCCGTCCTGTCCCAATCCGTTAGTATTCAGCCAGCCGTCCTGTCCCAATCCGTTACTATTCAGCCAGCCGTCCTGTCCCAATCCGTTACTATAGTATTCAGCCAGCCGTCCTGTCCCAATCCGTTAGTATTCAGCCAGCCGTCCTGTCCCAATCCGTTACTATAGTATTCAGCCAGCCGTCCTGTCCCAATCCGTTAGTATTCAGCCAGCCGTCCTGTCCCAATCCATTACTATAGTATTCAGCCAGCCGTCCTGTCCCAATCCGTTAGTATAGTATTCAGCCAGCCGTCCTGTCCCAATCCGTTAGTATTCAGCCAGCCGTCCTGTCCCAATCCGTTACTATAGTATTCAGCCAGCCGTCCTGTCCCAATCCGTTAGTATTCAGCCAGCCGTCCTGTCCCAATCCGTTAGTATTCAGCCAGCCGTCCTGTCCCAATCCGTTAGTATTCAGCCAGCCGTCCTGTCCCAATCCGTTAGTATAGTATTCAGCCAGCTGTCCTGTCCCAATCCGTTATTATTCAGCCAGCCGTCCTGTCCCAATCTGTTAGTATTCAGCCAGCCGTCCTGTCCCAATCCGTTAGTATAGTATTCAGCCAGCCGTCCTGTCCCAATCTGTTAGTATTCATCCAGCTGTCCTGTCCCAATCCGTTAGTATTCAGCCAGCCGTCTTGTCCCAATCCGTTAGTATAGTATTCAGCCAGCCGGCCTGTCCCAATCCGTTAGTATTCAGCCAGCCGTCCTGTCCCAATCCGTTAGTATTCAGCCAGCCGTCCTGTCCCAATCCGTTAGTATTCAGCCAGCCGTCCTGTCCCAATCCGTTAGTATAGTATTCTGCCAGCCGTCCTGTCCCAATCCGTTAGTATTCAGCCAGCCGTCCTGTCCCAATCCGTTAGTATAGTATTCTGCCAGCCGTCCTGTCCCAATCCGTTAGTATTCAGCCAGCCGTCCTGTCCCAATCCGTTATTATTCAGCCAGCCGTCCTGTCCCAATCCATTATTATTCAGCCAGCCGTCCTGTCCCAATCCGTTAGTATTCAGCCAGCCATCCTGTCCCAATCCGTTAATATTCTGCCCATCTCTCTGTGTGTCTGTGAGAGTGGATTAACATTATGTCTGTGTGTGGAGAGGCCTCCATCACCATACATCCCTAAAGGCACCCTACTCCCTATGTAGTGCACTGGGATTTACTTTGACCAGTAGGGCTCTGGTCTAAAGTAGTGCACTATATAGGGAATAGGGTGCCAATTGTGATAAAAGCTTGATCTCCATCCACCCAGTACCTTTGTTGAAATGTTTCTCCTAAAACAAAGCTGCCAAATTGGTTTGAAGCCAAAAGTTGTGTTTCTCTGTATGTTTAACTGGTTTAAGTGTTTCAGTTTAAACCTCGTCCCTTTAAAATGTTACACTGTGTTCTTATTGGAAAATGATATTTGTTAAATTGTTGATATGTTCAGAAGATGATAAGAGTTGTGGAATAAACTGAAAACAAGATGTGGGTGTTTTGTTGTTGGTTCAATGCTGCTACATGGACACTGGCCTTTTCTCATTTGGACAAAAGCCCCCCCCCCCTCTCCTCTGTCCTCTCCCCCGTCCCCTCTCCTACGCCCACCCTCCTCCGTCCTGTCCCCTTTCCTCTGTCCCCCCCCCCCCCTCCGTCCTGTCCCCTCTCCTCCGTCCTGTCCTCTCCCCCGTCCCCTCTCCTCCGTCCTGTCCTCTCCCCGTCCCCTCTCTTCCGTCCTGTCCTCTCTCCTCCACCTCTCACCCGTCCCCTCTCCTCTGTCCTGTCTTCTCTCCCTGTCCACTCTCCCCCGTCCTGTCCTCTCTCCTCCGCCTCTCACCCGTCCCCTCTCCTCTGTCCTGTCCTCTGTCCTCTCCCCCGTCCCCCCTCCTCCGTCCTGTCTCTCCTCCGTGACCCGGAAACCGATAGGTGGTCGAGGAGTGTGTCAATTCATTAGCAGACAAACGGAAGACGGTCCTCCCCTCCTCAACAGCCTCCTTTTGACGAGGAAGCACAAGTGTATCCTACTGCAGAAGAGTTGTGATATCTGCCACATCCTCTTTGAACCAGCTGGTGTATTGTCAGAGGAGAAAGGCATGCCAACATTTAAAAAAGATATGCTACTTATCCTTTAAGCTAGAACATTTCTTTCACGACCATCTGTTTGGATCAATTTACACATTTATTTCTGGATTCACCCCTGTAAACATCATGTGGATCCTCCCCTGTAAACATCATGTGGATCCTCCCCTGTAAACATCATGTGGATCCTCCCCTGTAAACGTCATGTGGATCCTCCCCTGTAAACGTCATGTGGATCCTCCCCTGTAAACATCATGTGGATCCTCCCCTGTAAACGTCATGTGGATCCTCCCCTGTAAACGTCATGTGGATATTCCCCTGTAAACGTCATGTGGATCCTCCCCTGTAAACGTCATGTGGATATTCCCCTGTAAACGTCATGTGGATCCTCCCCTGTAAACGTCATGTGGATCCTCCCCTGTAAACTTCATGTGGAACCTCCCCTGTAAACGTCATGTGGATCCTCCCCTGTAAACGTCATGTGGATCCTCCCCTGTAAACATCATGTGGATCCTCCCCTGTAAACGTCATGTGGATCCTCCCCTGTAAACGTTATGTGGATCCTCCCCTGTAAACATCATGTGGATCCTCCCCTGTAAACATCATGTGGATCCTCCCCTGTAAACATCATGTGGATCCTCCCCTGTAAACATCATGTGGACCCTCCCCTGTAAACATCATGTGGATCCTCCCCTGTAAACGTTATGTGGATCCTCCCCTGTAAACGTCATGTGGATCCTCCCCTGTAAACGTCATGTGCCTGATGTGGAGTGGAGAAGGAGCTTCTCATTTTCATCCACGTTCCCTATACTTGATTACCTTTGACCTTTTTCAAAAGGGAGGCGAGAGAGGATGGAGGCAAGAGAGGATGGAGGCGAGAGAGGAGGAGAGAGAGGATGCAGGAGAGAGAGGATGGAGGAGAGAGAGGATGCAGGAGCAAATCTAATTGAGATAAGGCCAATGACATTATAAATTACATGTGTCTCAGCTGCCTCTGGGTGGCGACATTTACCACCGTTTCATATGAAAGGCATGGAAAGACATTTACCACCGTTTCATATGAACGGCACTGAAAGAGGAAGGTCTGCTTTTCTCATTCGAAGCAGTCTTTATCATCAGCCTTATAGTAAAGGGACTAGGGCCTTGGTAAAACAATCTTTATCATCAGCTTTATAGTAAAGGGACTAGGGCCTTGGTAAAGCAGTCTTTATTATAAGCCTTATAGTAAAGGGACTAGGGCCTTGGTAAAGCAGTCTTTATCATCAGCCTTATAGTAAAGGGACTAGGGCCTTGGTAAAACAATCTTTATCATCAGCTTTATAGTAAAGGGACTAGGGCCTTGGTAAAGCAGTCTTTATTATAAGCCTTATAGTAAAGGGACTAGGGCCTTGGTAAAGCAGTCTTTATCATCAGCCTTATAGTAAAGGGACTAGGGCCTTGGTAAAACAATCTTTATCATCAGCTTTATAGTAAAGGGACTAGGGCCTTGGTAAAGCAGTCTTTATTATAAGCCTTATAGTAAAGGGACTAGGGCCTTGGTAAAGCAGTCTTTATCATCAGCCTTATAGTAAAGGGACTAGGGCCTTGGTGATAATACAAAAACGATAGGTAATTTAGGGTAAAAAGAAGTGTAGACTGATTCCATAATATTAACTCTGAAAATGAGTCAAGGCATTTGATGTAGATATAAATGTGAAAGACATACCTGCGCGGTGCTCGGGCTGGGCAGAATTACGTGACTCTCTCCTTCCTGACTGGATATCTTATCAGGTCAAATATCAACCACTTCTAAAATACAGGTCAGTAAATACGGGTGCATTAGCTAAGTATATGCCCACATTTTTTTTTATACCGTTTTAAATAAAAGTGTGACTTTCGATATCACAGACAATGTCGCTAGCTAGATAAATGATCGACCTGACAAAGTTGTTTCCAATCTTTATTGAAGACGACCGACAACACGACAGGACAACTGCTGCCTACTCTATCTCCATACTGCCGGTTGATTAGACGGTTGGAGCCCTACTGCCGGTTGATTAGACGGTTGGAGCCCTACTCTATCTCCATACTGCCGGTTGATTAGACGGTTGGAGCCCTACTGCCGGTTGATTAGACGGTTGGAGCCCTACAGCCGGTTGATTAGACGGTTGGAGCCTACCGCGGTTCATGTAGCTACATCCTGCATGAAAAATCACACACACAAGATCATTTGCCATAACATTAACAGAAAACGTGGACAGTTTGTTAACATACATTTATAAAGGATTTCAAAGGTAAGGAAGCTACATAATAAGGTCGGTGGCTATATTTTCGAAATCTATACTAATCAAGTAGCTAACAGTAGCTAAAACGTTTGCTAGCTAACAGTATCTAAAACGTTTGCTAGCTAACAGTATCTAAAACGTTTGCTAGCTAACAGTAGCTAAAACGTTTGCTAGCTAACGGTAGCTAGCTAACCATTAGCATCTAACATGAACGTTAGCCATCAGTGCTAGGTAGCCATCTTTTTTTGTTGTTGTTGACCGATATAACCCAAACAATAAGAAGAGAAACAACTAGATTAACCAGTGTGGTGTCGCATTTGACCATCAATCAGGATGTCCAGTCGAGGTAGTGCTGGTCCGTCCGGGCTCCGGAGGAAGCGGGACATCGAGGAGCACCAGAAGGAGAGAAGGCGGGCTCTGCAGGCCCGACATCGGGCCAACCTAGCCACCCTGTTCGAGACACTCAAAACCGTCGTCTGTCCCACATCCAACAAGATGCCTGCTAAGGTAGATAACTAGATGGCTAACAATCTAAATTATCTTCCTGTCCTCTCCTTCATGTGTAGCTACTGTTGTGGAAATATTTTTGGTCAGCTACTATGGAGAAACTAGTTAGCTGGCTAACTGTTGCTGGGTAGAGAGGGTGTGATTTGGGGCTAGCTAGCTAACTGTTGCTGGGTAGAGAGAGTGTAATTTGGGGATAGCTAGCCAACTGTTGCTGGGTAGAGAGGGTGTGATTTGGGGATAGCTAGCTAACTGTTGCTTGGTAGAGAGAGTGATTTTGGGGCTAGCTAGCCAACTGTTGCTGGGTAGAGAGGGTGTAATTTGGGGATAGCTAGCCAACTGTTGCTGGGTAGAGAGGGTGTAATTTGGGGATAGCTAGCTAACTGTTGCTGGGTAGAGAGAGTGTGATTTGGGGCTAGCTAGCCAACTGTTGCTGGGTAGAGAGGGTGTGATTTGGGGCTAGCTGGCTAACTGTTGCTGGGTAGAGAGGGTGTGATTTGGGGCTAGCTAGCTAACTGTTGCTGGGTAGAGAGAGTGTAATTTGGGGATAGCTAGCCAACTGTTGCTGGGTAGAGAGGGTGTGATTTGGGGCTAGCTAGCTAACTGTTGCTGGGTAGAGAGAGTGTTATTTGGGGCTAGCTAGCCAACTGTTGCTAGGTAGATAGGGTGTGATTTGGGGATAGCAACTGTTGCTGGGTAGAGAGGGTGTGATTTGGGACTAGCTAGCTAACTTGCTGGGTAGAGAGAGTGTGATTTGGGGCTAGCTAGCCAACTGTTGCTGGGGAGAGAGTGTGATTTGGGGCTAGCTAGCTAACTGTTGCTGGGTAGAGAGGGTGTGATTTGGGGCTAGCTAGCT
>NW_026602378.1:0-19144 GCF_029448725.1 Salvelinus fontinalis | reverse complement strand
CCAGGGAGAGACAGACCACCAGGGAGAGACAGACCACCAGGGAGAGACAGACCACCAGGGAGAGACAGACCACCAGGGAGAGAGAGACCACGAGGGAGAGACAGACCACCAGGGAGAGACAGACCACCAGGGAGAGAGAGACCACGAGGGAGAGACAGACCACGAGGGAGAGACAGACCACGAGGGAGAGACAGACCACAGGGGAGAGACAGACCACGGGGGAGAGACAGACCACGAGGGAGAGAGAGACCACAGGGGAGAGACAGACCACGGGGAGAGACAGACCACGGGGGAGAGACAGACCACGAGGGAGAGAGAGACCATGAGGGAGAGAGAGACCATGAGGGAGAGAGAGACCACGAGGGAGAGAGAGACCACGAGGGAGAGACAGACCACGAGGGAGAGACAGACCACAAGGGAGAGACAGGAAACATTAAGATAAAGACAGATGCAGAGAGAGAGAGAGAGAGCGAGAAAGAGAGAGAGAGAGCAAGAGAAAGAGAGAGAGAAAGAGAGAGAGAGAGAGAGAGAGAGAGAGAGAGAGAGAGAAAGAAAGAGAAAGAGCAAAAGGTACAGAGAAAGAAATAGAACAAGATGAAAGCAGGAGAGAGATAATGAAGAAAGAGAAGATGCGCATAAAGAAAGAAAGACACAGAGAAAGATGAAAAGAGAGAGAGAAAGAGAGGTGGCACAGGTGTCTGTCTTACTCACCCCACAGATGAGTGGTGTCACAAACAGCCAGCAGTACTTCAGCACAGAAGGGAAAGGATGGTAGCCTATCATGTCTTCAATGTTGTCAAGGAAACGGTTCGCACCTGCAAAGCCAATCCATCCACACTTTCTTTTTTAGTCGAGATCCATCTCTTCGTTTTGATAGAAACACTCACACACATGGGTCCCCCCTCGATTGACTGAAAACATGCTGAGACACAGTGGTCTACCATGTGTCCCCCTTCCCTTGTAGACTGGTAATATAACTTCAATTTAGACATAATGTTACTGTGAACTTAATGTACAGGTATGAACATGTTGTGACTGGTTGTGACTGTCCTTAGACCCATTGTAGTACTGGACTAAATAGCATGCCCAATGGACAATATTCCTAGAAATAGCATTTTAGTCCAGAACCAGGCTTCATCTGGGTCCAGGAAACTGGCCCTCGGAGTATAGATTCAACTTTAACGACTAGAACAGTAACTACAGTAAACATAGTCGGTGCAATCATGTTAGTAGTGACGTCACTCACCGTAGACCCAGGCGACGGCGATGCACTCAAAACATGCAATGAACAGCAGACTGGTCCCACTGGGGCCATACGAGTCAATCAACTGAAAGAGGACTATCCCATTCTGATGGGAAGGGCAGAAGGACA
The DNA here is from genome assembly GCF_029448725.1 of Salvelinus fontinalis. NCBI lineage: Eukaryota > Metazoa > Chordata > Actinopteri > Salmoniformes > Salmonidae > Salvelinus > Salvelinus fontinalis. The sequence continues at coordinate 17,772 of NW_026602378.1, read as the reverse complement.
TGGATGTCAGAGGTGAACTGCTGTTCCTAGTGCTATTGAAAAGTTTACTAGCATCCGTCTCTCTCTCCCTCCATCTCTCTTTTTCTCTGTCTCCCACCCTCTATATATCTCTCTTCCACCACTCCCTCTCTCTCTCTCTCCTACCTCCGTGATGAGAGGCAGACCCAGTAGGAAGCAGACTACAGCGATGACTAGTACTAAGATCTCTCTCCGGCCAGGCCTCCGCAGTACACCAGGGAACATGTCAGTGATGGATGTGGCCAAGCTCTCTACACACACAAACTGGAAGGGTACACACACATGTTCACAACACACACACACACACATGTTGACAACACACACACACATACATGTTCACAACACACACACACACACACACACACACACACACACACACACACACACACACACACACACACACACACACACACACATGTTCACAACACACACACACACACACACACACACACACACACACACACACACACACACACATACATGCACAAATGTATCCTGTCAACTGAAAATTTCACATTACCTGATTTAAGCTTAATAAATGAAATACAACTCTATCAAACACACACACACATGCACACGCACACACACACACCAACATGCAACATGGACAGCCACATGGACAGTACCTGGCTGTCCAGGCCCAGTAAGATAACCATAAGAAAGAAGAGGACGGCCCAGAACTGGGCCCCTGGGAGCAGGGACACGGCTTTGGGATAGGCGATGAAAGCCAGACCAGGTCCTGTGGGAAACAGCCCACACACACACATTAGTTTATTCATATTTGCAGGTAAATATCACCGGCTTAATGTTGTGTGGAGGAGACCAGTTGAGATAGAGGTTTTATGGTGTGGTACATTGGGCTGAAGGGCCCTCTTGTGGCCATTATTGGTTATGACAGTGAGCAGTATCGTACCTATAGCACAGGCTTCTCCATCTCTACTGGGAGAGACTGGGAATGCAGAGTCTTGTTCCGCCCCAGCACTAACATACCTATTCCACATCAACTAATTATAGGCTTCAGTCTGGACCACAATTTGTTTGATCAAATATGTCTGCACACCTAGAACAAATATCTGCACACCTAGTACATTTTTAGGACCAGAGTTGGAGATCCCAGCTTCACACGATATATAACAGAAATTAAGGAATCTCATTCTATATCAAGGTGTTGACAAACTTGACCTCTGCAGTAAGGAGTGTGACTTTGAAAAAGGGATGAAGACGAGGAAGGAGGAGGAAGAGGGGGATGTGGAGGAAAGAGGCCCACCTCCTTTAACAACTTCATTCATGTCCACGTCGAGTGAGTGAGCCATGAATCCCAGTACAGAGAACACGGCGAATCCAGCAAAGATGCTGGTGGCACTGTTGAGAATGCAGAGTGCCACGCAATCCCTGGAACACATGGTACGTAAAATCAGTCTCACTCCCTGGAACACAACATGGTGTGTAAAACCACTATCACTCCCTGGAACACATGGTACGTAAAATCAGTCTCACTCCCTGGAACACAACATGGTGTGTAAAACCACTATCACTCCCTGGAACACAACATGGTGTGTAAAACCACTATCACTCCCTGGAACACAACATGGTAGTTAAAATCACTATCACTACATGGAACACAACATGGTAGTTAAAATCACTATCACTCCCTGGAACACAACATGGTGTGTAAAATCACTATCACTCCCTGGAACACAACATGGTAGTTAAAATCACTATCACTCCCTGGAACACAACATGGTAGTTAAAATCACTATCACTCCCTGGAACACAACATGGTAGTTAAAATCACTATCACTACATGGAACACAACATGGTAGTTAAAATCACTATCACTCCCTGGAACACAACATGGTAGTTAAAATCAATATCACTCCCTGGAACACAACATGGTAGTTAAAATCACTATCACTCCCTGGAACACAACATGGTGTGTAAAATCATTATCACTCCCTGGAACACAACATGGTGTGTAAAATCACTATCACTCCCTGGAACACAACAAGGTGTGTAAAATCACTATCACTCCCTGGAACACAACATGGTAGTTAAATCACTATCACTCCCTGGAACACAACATGGTGTGTAAAATCACTATCACTCCCTGGAACACAACATGGTTGTTAAAATCACTATCACTCCCTGGAACACAACATGGTAGTTAAAATCACTATCACTCCCTGGAACACAACATGGTAGTTAAAATCACTATCACTCCCTGGAACACAACATGGTAGTTAAAATCACTATCACTCCCTGGAACACAACATGGTAGTTAAAATCACTATCACTCCCTGGAACACAACAAGGTGTGTAAAATCACTATCACTCCCTGGAACACAACATGGTAGTTAAAATCACCATCATTCCCTGGAACACAACATGGTAGTTAAAATCACTATCACTCCCTGGAACACAACATGGTAGTTAAAATCACTATCACTCCCTGGAACACAACATGGTAGTTAAAATCACTATCACTACATGGAACACAACATGGTAGTTAAAATCACTATCACTCCCTGGAACACAACATGGTAGTTAAAATCACTATCACTCCCTGGAACACAACATGGTAGTTAAAATCACTATCACTCCCTGGAACACAACAAGGTAGTTAAAATCACTATCACTCCCTGGAACACAACATGGTGTGTGAAACCACTATCACTCCCTGGAACACAACATGGTAGTTAAAATCACTATCACTACATGGAACACAACATGGTAGTTAAAATCACTATCACTCCCTGGAACACAACATGGTAGTTAAAATCACTATCACTCCCTGGAACACAACAAGGTAGTTAAAATCACTATCACTCCCTGGAACACAACAAGGTAGTTAAAATCACTATCACTCCCTGGAACACAACATGGTGTGTGAAACCACTATCACTCCCTGGAACACAACATGGTAGTTAAAATCACTATCACTACATGGAACACAACATGGTAGTTAAAATCACTATCACTCCCTGGAACACAACATGGTAGTTAAATCACTATCACTCCCTGGAACACAACATGGTAGTTAAAATCACTATCACTCCCTGGAACACAACATGGTAGTTAAAATCACTATCACTCCCTGGATCACAACATGGTAGTTAAAATCACTATCACTCCCTGGAACACAACATGGTAGTTAAAATCACTATCACTCCCTGGAACACAACATTGTGTGTAAAATCACTATCACTCCCTGGAACACAACATGGTAGTTAAAATCACTATCACTCCCTGGAACACAACATGGTAGTTAAAATCACTATCACTCCCTGGAACACAACATGGTAGTTAAAATCACTATCACTCCCTGGAACACAACATGGTGTGTAAAACCACTATCACTCCCTGGAACACAACATGGTAGTTAAAATCACTATCACTCCCTGGAACACAACATGGTAGTTAAAATCACTATCACTCCCTGGATCACAACATGGTAGTTAAAATCACTATCACTCCCTGGAACACAACATGGTGTGTAAAATCCCTATCACTCCCTGGAACACAACATGGTTGTTAAAATCACTATCACTCCCTGGAACACAACATGGTAGTTAAAATCACTATCACTCCCTGGAACACAACATGGTGTGTAAAACACTATCACTCCCTGGAACACAACATGGTGTGTAAAACACTATCACTCCCTGGAACACAACATGGTAGTTAAAATCACTATCACTCCCTGGAACACAACATGGTGTGTAAAATCACTATCACTCCCTGGAACACAACATGGTGTGTAAAATCACTATCACTCCCTGGAACACAACATGGTGTGTGAAATCACTATCACTCCCTGGAACACAACATGGTAGTTAAAATCACTATCACTCCCTGGAACACAACATGGTGTGTAAAACACTATCACTCCCTGGAACACAACATGGTAGTTAAAATCACTATCACTCCCTGGAACACAACATGGTGTGTAAAACCACTATCACTCCCTGGAACACAACATGGTAGTTAAAATCACTATCACTCCATGGAACACAACATGGTAGTTAAAATCATTATCACTCCCTGGATCACAACATGGTAGTTTAAATCACTATCACACCCTGGAACACAACATGGTAGTTAAATCAGACTATCACTCCCTGGAACACAACATGGTAGTTAAAACCACTATCACTCCCTGGAACACAACATGGTAGTTAAAATCACTATCACTCCCTGGAACACAACATGGTAGTTAAAATCACTATCACTCCCTGGAACACAACATGGTGTGTGAAACATTATCACTCCCTGGAACACAACATGGTAGTTAAAATCACTATCACTCCCTGGAACACAACATGGTAGTTAAAATCACTATCACTCCCTGGAACACAACATGGTAGTTAAAATCACTATCACTCCCTGGAACACAACATGGTAGTTAAAATCACTATCACTCCCTGGAACACAACATGGTGTGTAAAATCACTATCACTCCCTGGAACACAACATGGTTGTTAAATCACTATCACTCCCTGGAACACAACATGGTAGTTAAATCACTATCACTCCCTGGAACACAACATGGTTGTTAAAATCACTATCACTCCCTGGAACACAACATGGTAGTTAAAATCACTATCACTCCCTGGAACACAACATGGTGTGTAAAACACTATCACTCCCTGGAACACAACATGGTAGTTAAAATCACTATCACTCCCTGGAACACAACATGGTAGTTAAAATCACTATCACTCCCTGGAACACAACATGGTTGTTAAATCACTATCACTCCCTGGAACACAACATGGTGTGTAAAACACTATCACTCCCTGGAACACAACATGGTGTGTAAAATCACTATCACTCCCTGGAACACAACATGGTAGTTAAAATCACTATCACTCCCTGGAACACAACATGGTGTGTAAAACCACTATCACTCCCTGGAACACAACATGGTAGTTAAAATCACTATCACTCCATGGAACACAACATGGTAGTTAAAATCATTATCACTCCCTGGATCACAACATGGTAGTTTAAATCACTATCACACCCTGGAACACAACATGGTAGTTAAATCAGACTATCACTCCCTGGAACACAACATGGTAGTTAAAACCACTATCACAACACAACATGGTAGTTAAAATCACTATCACTCCATGGAACACAACATGGTAGTTAAAATCATTATCACTCCCTGGAACACAACATGGTTGTTAAATCACTATCACTCCCTGGAACACAACATGGTAGTTAAAATCACTATCACTCCCTGGAACACAACATGGTAGTTAAAATCACTATCACTCCCTGGAACACAACATGGTAGTTAAAATCACTATCACTCCATGGAACACAACATGGTAGTTAAAATCACTATCACTCCCTGGAACACAACATGGTAGTTAAAATCACTATCACTCCCTGGATCACAACACGGTAGTTAAAATCACTATCACTCCCTGGAACACAACATGGTGTGTAAAATCACTATCACTCCCTGGAACACAACATGGTTGTTAAATCACTATCACTCCCTGGAACACAACATGGTAGTTAAATCACTATCACTCCCTGGAACACAACATGGTTGTTAAAATCACTATCACTCCCTGGAACACAACATGGTAGTTAAAATCACTATCACTCCCTGGAACACAACATGGTAGTTAAAATCACTATCACTCCCTGGAACACAACATGGTAGTTAAAAACACTATCACTCCCTGGAACACAACATGGTAGTTAAAATCACTATCACTCCCTGGAACACAACATGGTAGTTAAAAACACTATCACTCCCTGGAACACAACATGGTAGTTAAAATCACTATCACTCCCTGGAACACAACATGGTAGTTAAAATCACTATCACTCCCTGGAACACAACATGGTAGTTAAAATCACTATCACTCCCTGGAACACAACATGGTGTGTAAAATCACTATCACTCCCTGGAACACAACATGGTAGTTAAAATCACTATCACTCCCTGGAACACAACATGGTAGTTAAAATCACTATCACTCCCTGGAAAACAACATGGTAGTTAAATCAGACTATCACTCCCTGGAACACAACATGGTTGTTAAAATCACTATCACTCCCTGGAACACAACATGGTAGTTAAAATCACTATCACTCCCTGGAACACAACATGGTGTGTAAAATCACTATCACTCCCTGGAACACAACATGGTTGTTAAATCCCTATCACTCCCTGGAACACAACATGGTAGTTAAATCACTATCACTCCCTGGAACACAACATGGTAGTTAAATCAGACTATCACTCCCTGGAACACAACATGGTAGTTAAAACCACTATCACTCCCTGGAACACAACATGGTAGTTAAAATCACTATCACTCTCTGGAACACAACATGGTAGTTAAAATCACTATCACTCCCTGGAACACAACATGGTGTGTAAAACACTATCACTCCCTGGAACACAACACGGTAGTTAAAATCACTATCACTCCCTGGAACACAACATGGTAGTTAAAATCACTATCACTCCATGGAACACAACATGGTAGTTAAAATCATTATCACTCCCTGGAACACAACATGGTAGTTAAAATCACTATCACTCCCTGGAACACAACATGGTAGTTAAAATCACTATCACTCCCTGGAACACAACATGGTAGTTAAAATCACTATCACTCCCTGGAACACAACATGGTAGTTAAATCAGACTATCACTCCCTGGAACACAACATGGTAGTTAAAATCACTATCACTCCCTGGAACACAACATGGTAGTTAAAATCACTATCACTCCCTGGAACACAACATGGTAGTTAAAACCACTATCACTCCCTGGAACACAACATGGTGTGTAAAATCACTATCACTCCCTGGAACACAACATGGTAGTTAAAATCACTATCACTCCCTGGAACACAACATGGTAGTTAAAATCACTATCACTCCCTGGAACACAACATGGTGTGTAAAATCACTATCACTCCCTGGAACACAACATGGTGTGTAAAATCACTATCACTCCCTGGAACACAACATGGTAGTTAAAATCTCTATCACTCCCTGGAACACAACATGTTGTGTAAAATCACAATCATGTAGTGTTTGCTTATGCAACCTCACAGGAGGGCACTGTACATAAGACAATGAACACATAATCAATTACACTTACCAGTGTCCTTTTAGCTGTAGTTAGTTCAAACTAAACACTTGAAGGTATTTGAGGTGCACTTGACTTAGTGTGGAGTTTGCACATTTGGGACCATTCCATTGGTTCTATTGTACACAGCAAACTATATCAAGCATAGCTCAAGTGTTGAAAAACATGTGACATAATGATGTGTTTGACCCAGGTCTGGGTGATCCAATTCAAATAACGTCAAGAGGGACGTAGCATGCTACTCTAAATCAATGTGAGAGGATACCGTTTGGAAAGAAAAGAGATGTGCAGTTTTTCACTTTTGGGACCATTCCATTGGTTCCCTTCGTAAAGCGCAAACTATAAATCAAGCAGAGTTGAAGTACCTGAAAATATGTTTGTTTTTATGTGAGGATTCAAAGAGAGTTTTGAAGGGGAAGCTGTGTGCAGTGGTGTGTCACACTGACTTGTAACAGTTGTTGTTGTACTTGTTGTAGCTGCCCAGAGAGGTGAGGACCCCTTGACATACAGCGTAGGAGAAAAACACCTGGGTCCCTGCATCACGCCACACCTAGAGAGAGAGGGGGAGAGGGATAGAGGGATGGATGGAGGGAGGGGAATAGATGGATGGATGGAGAAAGGGAGGAGAGAGAGAGAGGGTAGGAGAGAGAATGGGAGGTATGGAGGAAGGGAGAAGAGAGATGGAGGCAAGGAGGGAGAGGGAGAGAGGGGGGTGAGGCAAGGAGGGAAAGACAGGGGGGAGGGATGGAGGGAGGAGAGAGGAGAGGGAAGGAGGGAGGTAGGAAAGAGAGTGAGAGGGATGGAGACAGGGAGAAGAGAAAGAGAGAATGAGGGGGGCAGAGTACAGGAAGAAAGAATATCTAGTTTACTGCCACATGTTCAGCTACTTTCACTCATTAAAGTAAACAAAAAACGGTCAAAACCATGAGGTTTTTATCAAATACATCTCCTGTAGACCCAGAAAACATTGGATACATTTCTCTGTCAAAGCTGACAACAATCAACTGCAACTTGTGTAACAGCAGGTTTGTCTAGGGCCAATAATCTGGGCTCTCTACTGTCTTTCTCAGGCCAACATCCATCTGTGTCCATTCATGTGCGTGTTTGTGTGTATGCGTGGCTGCCTGTGTCTGCTTGCACTTCCTATGTGTGTGTGTTGACAATATCTCAGCAGACTCTCAGCAGACCCACTCATATCAGCATCTGGTTCGTGTTAGCAGGAGGGCGATAGGGCCTGGGAGGCCTGCATTCTGGCCCATAACAAAGTCCATTATCCATCCCAGTATAATCCACATACTACCACAGCCAGCTGGGATGGGCCCCTTCATTTCTCCTCTCTCTGTCTATACACAGGCCCCTAGAGCTCTTCTCTCTGTCTATACACAGACCCCTAAACCTCTTCTCTCTATCTATACACAGACCCCTAAACCTCTTCTCTCTGTCTATACACAGACCCCTAAAGCTCTTCTCTCTATCTATACACAGACCCCTAAAGGTCTTCTCTCTGTCTATACACAGACCCCTAAAACTCTTCTCTCTATCTATACACAGACCCCTAAACCTCTTCTCTCTATCTATACACAGACCCCTAAACCTCTTCTCTCTATCTATACACAGACCCCTAAACCTATTCTCTCTGTCTATACACAGACCCCTAAACCTCTTCTCTCTGTCTATACACAGACCCCTAAACCTCTTCTCTCTGTCTATACACAGACCCCTAAACCTCTTCTCTCTGTCTATACACAGACCCCTAAACCTCTTCTCTCTGTCTATACACAGACCCCTAAACCTATTCTCTCTATCTATACACAGACCCCTAAACCTCTTCTCTCTGTTTATACACAGACCACTAAACCTCTTCTCTCTGTCTATACACAGACCCCTAAACCTCTTCTCTCTGTCTATACACAGACCCCTAAAGCTCTTCTCTCTATCTATACACAGACCCCTAAAGGTCTTCTCTTTATCTATACACAGACCCCTAAAGCTCTTCTCTCTATCTATACACAGACCCCTAAAGCTCTTCTCTCTATCTATATACAGACCCCTAAACCACTTCTCTCTGTCTATACACAGACCCCTAAACCTCTTCTCTCTATCTATACACAGACCCCTAAACCTCTTCTCTCTGTTTATACACAGACCCCTAAACCTCTTCTCTCTGTCTATACACAGACCCCTAAACATCTTCTCTCTATCTATACACAGACCCCTAAACCTCTTCGCTCTGTCTATACACAGACCCCTAAACCTCTTCTCTCTGTCTATACACAGACCCCTAAACCTCTTCTCTCTGTTTATACACAGACCCCTAAACCTCTTCTCTCTGTCTATACACAGACCCCTAAACCTCTTCTCTCTATCTATACACAGACCCCTAAACCTCTTCTCTCTGTCTATACACAGACCCCTAAACCTCTTCTCTCTGTCTATACACAGACCCCTAAACCTCTTCTCTCTGTCTATACACGGACCCCTAAACCTCTTCTCTCTGTCTATACACAGACCTCTAAACTAATACACAACCCTCACTCCAGACTTCTTCCCCAAATCCAAAATAAAACACATGGCATGCAGTCGAACACACATTTTCTCCCGGGTCTGTTCTTCAGCTGTGTCGGGACACAGAGTTACATAACCGATCATCACCCGGACCCTGAAGTGTATTCATTTGGCCACCGTTCCAGTCGAAGTCACTGGGGATTCCCACGATAGCGCCCCCATCCTCCTCTCAATCCTCCCCAGGTCTCTAATTGCTTTAGCGACTTCTCTCACACCCTACACCTATGAACTTAAAGATGTTAGGTTTGTGACTATCCTTTTGTCCGCACATGATATGACACATCTGTCTTGGCGAATGTTTGCTGGGATACCTAGAAAGACGATGTTGTACAGTAATTTAGTTGTTTGAGAATCAGTGTTTTAGCCACAAGGTTAATTAACGTAATATTATTCACACTCCCCAATGTTGACGTTTGCTCCTGCTACGGAAAAACAGCACGTTTCCGTTTATAATAGACTGGTTGAAATATGATACAAAGAAACAAACTCACAACAGCTCATGACACTGCCCAAATACCCAGCAGGCTTCATTTGCCGCAGTTTGCACCCTTTTTGAGCCTACTCCTGATCCAACGAGCCCCACACAACAGGAAGCAAAGTTGGAGGATAGTTGACCCCTGAAACGAGGCTTGACCTTTCCAGGGACCGCGATACCGGACCCCAGAATCCATCAGGTCACATGCCAAGTTGTACTAAGGTCAAAGGTAATCCATACCAAAGAACGTCTCTTTTATGGGACTCTCTGGCACCTGAAGAAATCGTCTGAATGCCTGAGTGTTTGATCGTTGCCATTGACGTTCGGTCATTGGACTACGACCAAGGAGTATCTTAAATGAATGAGTGGGGAAAATACAAAACTGACCCAAGATCAGCGTCTAGGGGCAACTTCATCCTACTCCGGGAGGATGGTGTTTTTGTTACTGTGTGTTGATGTTATGGTGTGTTGGGGTTACTGCTTAACTCTAAAGGGTCTTAATTTGCTTTTCTTGCTAAGACCCCAGTTCCGCTTTGGGATTGTGAGCAGAAATGTCTGCCATCTTCACTCCCTACTACCATCTTTCCTCTGTACTACCATCTTTATTCCCTACTACCATCTTTCCTCTGTACTACCATCTTTATTCCCTACTACCATCTTCCTCCCTACTACCATCTTTCCTCTGTACTACCATCTTTCATCCTTACTACCATCTTTCCTCTGTACTACCATCTTGATTCCCTACTACCATCTTTCCTCTGTACTACCATCTTTATTCCCTACTACCATCTTTCTTCTGTACTACCATCTTTATTCCCTACTACCATCTTTCCTCTGCACTACCATCTTTATTCCCTACTACCATCTTTCCTCTGTACTACCATCTTTATTCCCTACTACCATCTTTCCTCCCTACTACCATCTTTCCTCTGTACTACCATCTTTAGTCCCTACTACCATCTTTCATCTCTACTACCATCTTTCCTCCCTACTACCATCTTTCCTCCCTACTACCATCTTTAGTCCCTACTACCATCTTTCCTCTGTACTACCATCTTTCCTCTCTACTACCATCTTTATTCCCCACTACCATCTTTCCTCCCTACTAACATCTTTCCTCCCTACTATCGTCTTTCCTCTCTACTACCATCTTTCCTCCCTACTACCATCTTTCCTCACTACTACCATCTTTAGTCCCTACTACCATCTTTAGTCCCTACTACCATCTTTAGTCCCTACTACCATCTTTCCTCCCTACTACCATCTTTCCTCCCTACTACCATCTTTAGTCCCTACTACCATCTTTCCTCCCTACTACCATCTTTAGTCCCTACTACCATCTTCACTCCCTACTACCATCTTTTCTCTGTACTACCATCTTTCCTCTCTACTACCATCTTTCCTCCACACTACCATCTTTCCTCTCTACTACCATATTTATTCCCTACTACCATCTTTATTCCCTACTACCATCTTTCCTCTCTACTACCATCTTTATTCCCTACAACCATCTTTCGTCCCTACTACCATCTTTAGTCCCTAATACCATCTTTCGTCCCTACTACCATCTTTAGTCCCTACTACCATCTTTCCTCCCTACTACCATCTTTATTCCCTACTACCATCTTTATTCCTTACTACCATTTTTTATTCCCTACTAGCATCTTTATTCCTTACTACCATCTTTCCTCCCTACTAGCATCTTTCCTCCCTACTAACCATCTTTCCTCTCTACTACCATCTTTCCTCTCTACTACCATCTTTCCTCTCTACTACCATCTTTCCTCACTACTACCATCTTTAGTCCCTACTACCATCTTTAGTCCCTACTACCTTCTTTAGTCCCTACTACCATCTTTCCTCCCTACTACCATCGTCACTCCCTACTACAACTTTACTCCCTACTACCATCTTTCCTCCCTACTAACATCTTTAGTCCCTACTACCATCTTTCCTCCCTACTACGATCTTTAGTCCCTACTACCATCTTTCCTCCCTACTACCATCTTTAGTCCCTACTACCATCTTTATTCCCTACTACCATCTTTATTCCTTACTACCATTTTTTATTCCCTACTAGCATCTTTATTCCTTACTACCATCTTTCCTCCCTACTAGCATCTTTCCTCCCTACTACCATCTTTCCTCTCTACTACCATCTTTCCTCTCTACTACCATCTTTCCTCTCTACTACCATCTTTCCTCTCTACTACCATCTCTCCTCCCTACTACCATCTTTAGTCCCTACTACCATCTTTCCTCCCTACTACCATCTTTCCTCTCTACTACCATCTTTCCTCTCTACTACCATCTTTAGTCCCTACTACCATCTTTAGTCCCTACTACCTTCTTTAGTCCCTACTACCATCTTTCCTCCCTACTACCATCTTCACTCCCTACTACATCTTTACTCCCTACTACCATCTTTCCTCCCTACTAACATCTTTAGTCCCTACTACCATCTTTCCTCCCTACTTCCATCTTTAGTCCCTACTACCATCTTTCCTCCCTACTACCATCTTTCCTCTCTACTACCATCTTTCCTCTCTACTACCATCTTTAGTCCCTACTACCATCTTTAGTCCCTACTACCTTCTTTAGTCCCTACTACCATCTTTCCTCCCTACTACCATCTTCACTCCCTACTACATCTTTACTCCCTACTACCATCTTTCCTCCCTACTAACATCTTTAGTCCCTACTACCATCTTTCCTCCCTACTTCCATCTTTAGTCCCTACTACCATCTTTCCTCCCTACTACCATCTGTAGTCCCTACTACCATCTTTCCTCCCTACTACCATCTTTAGTCCCTACTACCATCTTTATTCCCTACAACCATCTTCACTCCCTACTACCATCTTTTCTCTGTACTACCATCTTTCCTCTCTACTACCATCTTTCCTCCCCACTACCATCTTTCCTCTCTACTACCATCTTTATTCCCTACAACCATCTTTCGTCCCTACTACCATCTTTAGTCCCTAATACCATCTTTCGTCCCTACTACCATCTTTAGTCACTACTACCATCTTTCCTCCCTACTACCATCTTTCCTCCCTACTACCATCTTTATTCACTACTACCATCTTTCCTCTGTACTACCATCGTTATTCCCTACTACCATCTTTAGTCCCTACTACCATCTTTCCTCTCTACTACCATCTTTCCTCCCTACTACCATCTTTATTCCCTACTACCATCTTTATTCCTTACTACCATTTTTTATTCCCTACTAGCATCTTTATTCCTTACTACCATCTTTCCTCCCTACTAGCATCTTTCCTCCCTACTACCATCTTTCCTCTCTACTACCATCTTTCCTCTCTACTACCATCTTTCCTCTCTACTACCATCTTTCCTCCCTACTACCATCTTTAGTCCCTACTACCATCTTTAGTCCCTACTACCTTCTTTAGTCCCTACTACCATCTTTCCTCCGTACTACCATCTTCACTCCCTACTACATCTTTACTCCCTACTACCATCTTTCCTCCCTACTAACATCTTTAGTCCCTACTACCATCTTTCCTCCCTACTACCATCTTTCCTCCCTACTACCATCTTTCTTCCCTACTACCATCTTTAGTCCCTACTACCATCTTTATTCCCTACTACCATCTTTATTCCTTACTACCATTATTTATTCCCTACTAGCATCTTTATTCCTTACTACCATCTTTCCTCCCTACTACCATCTTTCCTCTCTACTACCATCTTTCCTCTCTACTACCATCTTTCCTCTCTACTACCATCTTTCCTCCCTACTACCATCTTTAGTCCCTACTACCATCTTTAGTCCCTACTACCATCTTCCCTCCCTACTACCATGTTCACTCCCTACTACATCTTTACTCCCTACTACCATCTTTCCTCCCTACTAACATCTTTAGTCCCTACTACCATCTTTCCTCCCTACTACCATCTTTAGTCCCTACTACCATCTTTCCTCCCTACTACCATCTTTAGTCCCTACTACCATCTTTATTCCCTACTAGCATCTTTATTCCTTACTACGATCTTTCCTCCCTACTACCATCTTTCCTCCCTACTACCATCTTTCCTCTCTACTACCATCTTTCCTCCCTACTACCATCTTTCCTCTCTACTACCATCTTTAGTCCCTACTACCATCTTTAGTCCCTACTACCATCTTCTCTCCCTACTACCATCTTTCCTCTCTACTACCATCTTTATTCCCTACTACCATCTTTATTCCCTAATACCATCTTTTCTCCCTACTACCATCTTTCCTCTCTACTACCATCTTTCCTCCCTACTACCATCTTTATTCCTTACTACGATCTTTCCTCCCTACTACCACCTTTCCTCTCTACTTCCATCTTTCCTTTCTACTACCATCTTTCCTCTCTACTACCATCTTTATTCCCTACAACCATCTTTCGTCCCTACTACCATCTTTAGTCCCTAATACCATCTTTTGTCCCTACTACCATCTTTAGTCCCTACTACCATCTTTCCTCCCTACTACCATCTTTCCTCCCTACTACCATCTTTATTCCCTACTACCATCTTTCCTCTGTACTACCATCTTTATTCCCTACTACCATCTTTAGTCCCTACTACAATCTTTCCTCTCTACTACCATCTTTCCTCGCTACTACCATCTTTATTCCCTACTACCATCTTTATTCCTTACTACCATTTTTTATTCCCTACTAGCATCTTTATTCCTTACTACCATCTTTCCTCCCTACTAGCATCTTTCCTCCCTACTACCATCTTTCCTCTCTACTACCATCTTTCCTCTCTACTACCATCTTTCCTCTCTACTACCATCTTTCCTCCCTACTACCATCTTTAGTCCCTACTACCATCTTTAGTCCCTACTACCTTCTTTAGTCCCTACTACCATCTTTCCTCCCTACTACCATCTTCACTCCCTACTACATCTTTACTCCCTACTACCATCTTTCCTCCCTACTAACATCTTTAGTCCCTACTACCATCTTTCCTCCCTACTTCCATCTTTAGTCCCTACTACCATCTTTCCTCCCTACTACCATCTTTAGTCCCTACTACCATCTTTATTCCCTACTACCATCTTTATTCCTTACTACCATTTTTTATTCCCTACTAGCATCTTTATTCCTTACTACCATCTTTCCTCCCTACTAGCATCTTTCCTCCCTACTACCATCTTTCCTCTCTACTACCATCTTTCCTCTCTACTACCATCTTTCCTCCCTACTACCATCTTTAGTCCCTACTACCATCTTTAGTCCCTACTACCTTCTTTAGTCCCTACTACCATCTTTCCTCCCTACTACCATCTTCACTCCCTACTACATCTTTACTCCCTACTACCATCTTTCCTCACTACTAACATATTTAAGCCCTACTACCATCTTTCCTCCCTACTACCATCTTTAGTCCCTACTACCATCTTTCCTCCCTACTACCATCTTTAGTCCCTACTACCATCTTTATTCCCTACTAGCATCTTTATTCCTTACTACGATCTTTCCTCCCTACTACCATCTTTCCTCTCTACTACCATCTTACCTCTCTACTACCATTTTTCCTCCCTACTACCATCTTTCCTCTCTGCTACCATCTTTAGTCCCTACTACCATCTTCTCTCCCTACTACCATCTTTCCTCTCTACTACCATCTTTATTCCCTACTACCATCTTTATTCCCTAATACCATCTTTTCTCCCTACTACCATCTTTCCTCTCTACTACCATCTCTCCTCCCTACTACCATCTTTATTCCTTACTATGATCTTTCCTCCCTACTACCACCTTTCCTCTCTACTTCCATCTTTCCTTTCTACTACCATCTTTCCTCCCTACTACCATCTTTATTCTCTACTACCATCTTTCCTCCCTACTACCATCTCTGTCCCATCAGTCTTACCCCAGGTTCCAAGATCTTGTCCATTTGAGGCCAGAGATAGTACTTTAGGCCCTCTCCAGCTCCTGGTAGAGTCACACCTCGGATAAACAGGATGAAGAGCATCAGGTAGGGGAACGTTGCTGTGAAGTACACCACCTGTGGTCACACATGAAGACACACACACACACACACACACACACACACACACACACACACACACACACACACACACACACACACACACACACACACACACACACACACACACACACACACACACACACACACACACACACACACCCACACACACACACACACACACACACACACACACAAAGATTGTACAGACTGAAACAGAGACGTACTACCTGGGCTTGGCCAATAAGAAGCACTCATTTTAGTTTTCCCTTGCAAAACATTCTGCTGCGGTGTGCCCTAATGAATTTGATCCTGTTGTTTTGGTCTGTATGGGAGGCTGCCAGCTCACCTTGCCTGTAGATTTGACTCCCTTCCAGATGCAGAAGTAGCAGATGATCCAGGCCAACAGCAAACAGAGAGCCAGGTCCCAATGCACAGCACCCAGAGACACATGATCTGATGTCCTCAACACCCGACGACTGGGGAACAACACACACGCACGCACACACACACACACACACACACACACACACACACACACACACACACACACACACACACACACACACACACACACACACACACACACACACACACACACACACACACACACACA
The DNA here is from genome assembly GCF_029448725.1 of Salvelinus fontinalis. Lineage (NCBI taxonomy): Eukaryota > Metazoa > Chordata > Actinopteri > Salmoniformes > Salmonidae > Salvelinus > Salvelinus fontinalis. Next base: position 973 of record NW_026602378.1, on the reverse strand, counting down.
CCATGGCAGTTCACAAGTGTTTAGCAACAAGGGAAGGTACTTGATGATGATAAATGGAAACTTTTAGAAGCTTTTTATTGAATTATTATTTAGTTTTATGCTTTCCCCAAACCGTAACCCTAACCTTCACCATTTGGAATTAATACCTAAACTTAACCCTTTTAGTTGTTTCTGTTTTAACCTAGTAACCATGCGGAATTAACCCAGTAACCACAAGGAATTAATGGGTCAAAATCGACATTCATCAAATTACGTCAAATCCCAATACCATGACCCTCTATGTACTACATACCATCTTAGACATGGTGTTTTATTTCAGAGATCCGCTCCCCACACAAATCTAACCTATACAAATCCCAATACCATGACCCTCTATGTACTACATACCATCTTAGACATGGTGTTTTACTTCAGAGATCCGCTCCCCACACAAATCTAACCTATACAAATCCCAATACCATGACCCTCTATGTACTACATACCATCTTAGACATGGTGTTTTACTTCAGAGATCCGCTCCCCACACAAATCTAACCTATACAAATTCACAGCGACAGCCAACCCGACAGAAAAACACGTGTTCTTTTTCCAACTTTATAGTCTCCATATGGAGCCTCTGCACGAATACAGAGACAAAAGAGCATCGGCATGATAAATACAGATGTTCCATTTCCCCCAGTTTAGTTTAGAGGGTTTTAGTTTAGGCTTTGAACCCCAAAGAAAGGACACATTGTAAAGGCAGTCATTGTTGTTCTCCCCCTTTAACGAGGAGGAGCATGGATAGGACCAAGATGCGGATTGAGGGAAATAAGCCATCTTTTAATGAACAAACAGCAAACAAGACACTACAAACTACAAAACAACAAACGTGACTAACCTTCAACTGTCCTGTGAGGACACAGGAACAAACACCCACAAAACACCAGTGAAACCCTGGCTGCCTTTGTATGACTCTCAATTAGAGACAAACAAT
>NW_026602377.1:0-19157 GCF_029448725.1 Salvelinus fontinalis | reverse complement strand
GTTAGGAACACTGGACAGTTTTCAGCAAGTTGCAACATTGAAACACAGAAATAAACACTTTTCCAAAAACAAGCTCTAAATCATGTTGAAAAACAGTAATAAGCACTTTTCAAAAACAAGCTTCAAATCATGTTGAAATACAGAAATTGACACTTTTCCAAAAACAAGCTCCAAATCATGTTGAAATACAGAAATAAACAGTTTTCCATAAACAAGCTCTAAATCATGTTTGATGCACTCTGGAAGTAAAATTTTTTTCAGTACTGTTTAATCAGGATGTTAGGAACACTGTGGACAGTTTTCAGCAAGTTGCAACATTGAAATACAGAAATAAACACTTTTCCAAAAACATACTCTAAATCATGTTGAAAAACAGAAATAAGCACTTTTCAAAAACAAGCTTCAAATCATGTTGAAATACAGAAATTGACACTTTTCCAAAAACAAGCTCCAAATCATGTTGAAATACAGAAATAAAAACTTTTCCATAAACAAGCTCTAAATCATGTTTGATGCACTCTGGAAGTTAATTTTTTTTCAGTACTGTTTAATCAGGATGTTAGGAACACTGTGGACAGTTTTCAGCAAGTTGCAACATTGAAATACAGAAATAAACACTTTTCCAAAAACAAGCTCTAAATCATGTTGAAATACAGAAATAAACACTTTTCCATAAACAAGCTTCAAATCATGTTGAAATACAGAAATAAACACTTTTCCATAAACAAGCTCTAAATCATGTTTGATGCATTCTGGAAGTAAATTTTTTTTCAGTACTGTTTAATCAGGATGTTAGGAACACTGTGGACAGTTTTCAGCAAGTTGCAACATTGAAATACAGAAATAAACACTTTTCCATAAACAAGCTCTAAATCATGTTCGATGCACTCTGGAAGTTAATTTTTTTTCAGTACTGTTTAATCAGGATGTTAGGAACATTGTGGACACTTTTCAGCAAGTTGCAACATTGAAATACAGAAATAAACACTTTTCCAAAAACAAGCTCTAAATCATGTTGAAATACAGAAATAAACACTTTTCCAAAAACAAGCTCTAAATCATGTTGAAATACAGAAATTAACACTTTTCCAAAAACAAGCTCTAAATCATGTTGAAATACAGAAATTAACACTTTTCCATAAACAAGCTCTAAATCATGTTTGATGCACTCTGGAAGTTAATTTTTTTTCAGTACTGTTTAATCATGATGTTAGGAACACTGTGGACAGTTTTCAGCAAGTTTCAACATTGAAATACAGAAATGAACACTTTTCCAAAAACATGCTCTAAATCATGTTGAAAAACAGAAATAAGCACTTTTCAAAAACAAGCTTCAAATCATGTTGAAATACAGAAATAAACACTTTTCCATAAGCAAGCTCTAAATCATGTTTGATGCACTCTGGAAGTTAATTTTTTTTCAGTACTGTTTAATCAGGATGTTAGGAACACTGTGGACAGTTTTCAGCAAGTTGCAACATTGAAATACAGAAATAAACACTTTTCCAAAAACATACTCTAAATCATGTTGAAATACAGACATTAACACTTTTCCAAAAACAAGCTCCAAATCATGTTGAAATACAGAAATTGACACTTTTCCATAAACAAGCTCTAAATCATGTTTGATGCACTCTGGAAGTTAATTTTTTTTCAGTACTGTTTAATCAGGATGTTAGGAGCACTGTGGACAGTTTTCAGCAAGTTGCAACATTGAAATACAGAAATAAACACTTTTCCAAAAACAAGCTCTAAATCATGTTGAAAAACAGAAATAAGCACTTTTCAAAAACAAGCTTCAAATCATGTTGAAATACAGAAATTGACACTTTTCCAAAAACAAGCTCCAAATCATGTTGAAATACAGAAATAAACACTTTTACATAAACAAGCTCTAAATCATGTTTGATGCACTCTGGAAGTTAATTTTTTTCAGTACTGTTTAATCAGGATGTTAGGAACACTGTGGACAGTTTTCAGCAAGTTGCAACATTGAAATACAGAAATAAACACTTTTCCAAAAACAAGCTCTAAATCATGTTGAAATACAGAAATAAACACTTTTCCAAAAACAAGCTCTAAATCATGTTGAAAAACAGAAATAAGCACTTTTCAAAAACAAGCTTCAAATCATGTTGAAATACAGAAATAAACACTTTTCCATAAGCAAGCTCTAAATCATGTTTGATGCACTCTGGAAGTTATTTTTTTTTCAGTACTGTTTAATCAGGATGTTAGGAACACTGTGGACAGTTTTCAGCAAGTTGCAACATTGAAATACAGAAATAAACACTTTTCCAAAAACATACTCTAAATCATGTTGAAATACAGACATTAACACTTTTCCAAAAACAAGCTCCAAATCATGTTGAAATACAGAAATTGACACTTTTCCATAAACAAGCTCTAAATCATGTTTGATGCACTCTGGAAGTTAATTTTTTTTCAGTACTGTTTAATCAGGATGTTAGGAACACTGTGGACAGTTTTCAGCAAGTTTCAACATTGAAATACAGAAATAAACACTTTTCCAAAAACATGCTCTAAATCATGTTGAAAAACAGAAATAAGCACTTTTCAAAAACAAGCTTCAAATCATGTTGAAATACAGAAATAAACACTTTTCCATAAGCAAGCTCTAAATCATGTTTGATGCACTCTGGAAGTTATTTTTTTTTCAGTACTGTTTAATCAGGATGTTAGGAACACTGTGGACAGTTTTCAGCAAGTTGCAACATTGAAATACAGAAATAAACACTTTTCCAAAAACATACTCTAAATCATGTTGAAATACAGACATTAACACTTTTCCAAAAACAAGCTCCAAATCATGTTGAAATACAGAAATTGACACTTTTCCATAAACAAGCTCTAAATCATGTTTGATGCACTCTGGAAGTTAATTTTTTTTCAGTACTGTTTAATCAGGATGTTAGGAACACTGTGGACAGTTTTCAGCAAGTTGCAACATTGAAATACAGAAATAAACACTTTTCCAAAAACAAGCTCTAAATCATGTTGAAAAACAGAAATAAGCACTTTTCAAAAACAAGCTTCAAATCATGTTGAAATACAGAAATTGACACTTTTCCAAAAACAAGCTCCAAATCATGTTGAAATACAGAAATAAACACTTTTACATAAACAAGCTCTAAATCATGTTTGATGCACTCTGGAAGTTCATTTTTTTTCAGTACTGTTTAATCAGGATGTTAGGAACACTGTGGACAGTTTTCAGCAAGTTGCAACATTGAAATACAGAAATAAACACTTTTCCAAAAACAAGCTCTAAATCATGTTGAAATACAGAAATAAACACTTTTCCAAAAACAAGTTCTAAATCATGTTGAAATACAGAAATTAACACTTTTCCAAAAACAAGCTCCAAATCATGTTGAAATACAGAAATTGACACTTTTCCAAAAACAAGCTCTAAATCATGTTGAAATACAGAAATTGTCACTTTTCCAAAAACAAGCTCCAAATCATGTTGAAATACAGAAATAAACACTTTTCCATAAACAAGCTCTAAATCATGTTTGATGCACTCTGGAAGTTAATTTTTTTTCAGTACTGTTTAATCAGGATGTTAGGAACACTGTGGACAGTTTTCAGCAAGTTGCAACATTGAAATACAGAAATAAACACTTTTCCAAAAACATACTCTAAATCATGTTGAAAAACAGAAATAAGCACTTTTCAAAAACAAGCTTCAAATCATGTTGAAATACAGAAATTGACACTTTTCCAAAAACAAGCTCCAAATCATGTTGAAATACAGAAATAAACACTTTTCCATAAACAAGCTCTAAATCATGTTTGATGCACTCTGGAAGTTAATTTTTTTTCAGTACTGTTTAATCAGGATGTTAGGAACACTGGACAGTTTTCAGCAAGTTGCAACATTGAAACACAGAAATAAACACTTTTCCAAAAACAAGCTCTAAATCATGTTGAAAAACAGTAATAAGCACTTTTCAAAAACAAGCTTCAAATCATGTTGAAATACAGAAATTGACACTTTTCCAAAAACAAGCTCCAAATCATGTTGAAATACAGAAATAAACAGTTTTCCATAAACAAGCTCTAAATCATGTTTGATGCACTCTGGAAGTAAAAAATTTTTCAGTACTGTTTAATCAGGATGTTAGGAACACTGTGGACAGTTTTCAGCAAGTTGCAACATTGAAATACAGAAATAAACACTTTTCCAAAAACAAGCTTCAAATCATGTTGAAATACAGAAATTGACACTTTTCCAAAAACAAGCTCCAAATCATGTTGAAATACAGAAATAAACACTTTTCCATAAACAAGCTCTAAATCATGTTTGATGCACTCTGGAAGTTAATTTATTTTCAGTACTGTTTAATCAGGATGTTAGGAACACTGTGGACAGTTTTCAGCAAGTTGCAACATTGAAATACAGAAATAAACACTTTTCCAAAAACATACTCTAAATCATGTTGAAAAACAGAAATAAGCACTTTTCAAAAACAAGCTTCAAATCATGTTGAAATACAGAAATTGACACTTTTCCAAAAACAAGCTCCAAATCATGTTGAAATACAGAAATAAAAACTTTTCCATAAACAAGCTCTAAATCATGTTTGATGCACTCTGGAAGTTCATTTTTTTTCAGTACTGTTTAATCAGGATGTTAGGAACACTGTGGACAGTTTTCAGCAAGTTTCAACATTGAAATACAGAAATAAACACTTTTCCAAAAACATGCTCTAAATCATGTTGAAAAACAGAAATAAGCACTTTTCAAAAACAAGCTTCAAATCATGTTGAAATACAGAAATTAACACTTTTCCATAAACAAGCTCTAAATCATGTTTGATGCATTCTGGAAGTAAATTTTTTTTCAGTACTGTTTAATTAGGATGTTAGGAACACTGTGGACAGTTTTCAGCAAGTTGCAACATTGAAATACAGAAATAAACACTTTTCCAAAAACATGCTCTAAATCATGTTGAAAAACAGAAATAAGCACTTTTCAAAAACAAGCTTCAAATCATGTTGAAATACAGAAATTGACACTTTTCCAAAAACAAGCTCCAAATCATGTTGAAATACAGAAATAAAAACTTTTCCATAAACAAGCTCTAAATCATGTTTGATGCACTCTGGAAGTTCATTTTTTTTCAGTACTGTTTAATCAGGATGTTAGGAACACTGTGGACAGTTTTCAGCAAGTTGCAACATTGAAATACAGAAATAAACACTTTTCCAAAAACATGCTCTAAATCATGTTGAAAAACAGAAATAAGCACTTTTCAAAAACAAGCTTCAAATCATGTTGAAATACAGAAATTGACACTTTTCCAAAAATAAACTCCAAATCATGTTGAAATACAGAAATAAAAACTTTTCCATAAACAAGCTCTAAATCATGTTTGATGCAATCTGGAAGTTCATTTTTTTTCAGTACTGTTTAATCAGGATGTTAGGAACACTGTGGACAGTTTTCAGCAAGTTGCAACATTGAAATACAGAAATAAACACTTTTTCAAAAACATGCTCTAAATCATGTTGAAAAACAGAAATAAGCACTTTTCAAAAACAAGCTTCAAATCATGTTGAAATACAGAAATTGACACTTTTCCAAAAACAAGCTCCAAATCATGTTGAAATACAGAAATAAAAACTTTTCCATAAACAAGCTCTAAATCATGTTTGATGCAATCTGGAAGTTCATTTTTTTTCAGTACTGTTTAATCAGGATGTTAGGAACACTGTGGACAGTTTTCAGCAAGTTGCAACATTGAAATACAGAAATAAACACTTTTCCAAAAACATGCTCTAAATCATGTTGAAAAACAGAAATAAGCACTTTTCAAAAACAAGCTTCAAATCATGTTGAAATACAGAAATTGACACTTTTCCAAAAACAAGCTCCAAATCATGTTGAAATACAGAAATAAAAACTTTTCCATAAACAAGCTCTAAATCATATTTGATGCAATCTGGAAGTTCATTTTTTTCAGTACTGTTTAATCAGGATGTTAGGAACACTGTGGACAGTTTTCAGCAAGTTGCAACATTGAAATACAGAAATAAACACTTTTCCAAAAACAAGCTCTAAATCATGTTGAAATACAGAAATAAACACTTTTCCATAAACAAGCTCTAAATCATGTTTGATGCACTCTGGAAGTTAATTTTTTTCAGTACTGTTTAATCAGGATGTTAGGAACACTGTGGACAGTTTTCTGCAAGTTTCAACATTGAAATACAGAAATAAACACTTTTCCAAAAACATGCTCTAAATCATGTTGAAAAACAGAAATAAAAACTTTTCCATAAACAAGCTCTAAATCATGTTTGATGCACTCTGGAAGTTAATTTTTTTTCAGTACTGTTTAATCAGGATGTTAGGAACACTGTGGACAGTTTTCAGCAAGTTGCAACATTGAAATACAGAAATAAACACTTTTCCAAAAACATACTCTAAATCATGTTGAAAAACAGAAATAAGCTCTTTTCAAAAACAAGCTTCAAATCATGTTGAAATACAGAAATTGACACTTTTCCAAAAACAAGCTCCAAATCATGTTGAAATACAGAAATAAAAACTTTTCCATAAACAAGCTCTAAATCATGTTTGATGCACTCTGGAAGTTAATTTTTTTTCAGTACTGTTTAATCAGGATGTTAGGAACACTGTGGACAGTTTTCAGCAAGTTGCAACATTGAAATACAGAAATAAACACTTTTCCAAAAACATACTCTAAATCATGTTGAAAAACAGAAATAAGCTCTTTTCAAAAACAAGCTTCAAATCATGTTGAAATACAGAAATTGACACTTTTCCAAAAACAAGCTCCAAATCATGTTGAAATACAGAAATAAAAACTTTTCCATAAACAAGCTCTAAATCATGTTTGATGCACTCTGGAAGTTAATTTTTTTTCAGTACTGTTTAATCAGGATGTTAGGAACACTGTGGACAGTTTTCAGCAAGTTGCAACATTGAAATACAGAAATAAACACTTTTCCAAAAACAAGCTCTAAATCATGTTGAAATACAGAAATAAACACTTTTCCAAAAACAAGCTCTAAATCATGTTGAAATACAGAAATTGACACTTTTCCAAAAACAAGCTCCAAATCATGTTGAAATACAGAAATAAAAACTTTTCCATAAACAAGCTCTAAATCATGTTTGATGCACTCTGGAAGTTAATTTTTTTTCAGTACTGTTTAATCAGGATGTTAGGAACACTGTGGACAGTTTTCAGCAAGTTGCAACATTGAAATACAGAAATAAACACTTTTCCAAAAACATACTCTAAATCATGTTGAAAAACAGAAATAAGCTCTTTTCAAAAACAAGCTTCAAATCATGTTGAAATACAGAAATTGACACTTTTCCAAAAACAAGCTCCAAATCATGTTGAAATACAGAAATAAAAACTTTTCCATAAACAAGCTCTAAATCATGTTTGATGCACTCTGGAAGTTAATTTTTTTTCAGTACTGTTTAATCAGGATGTTAGGAACACTGTGGACAGTTTTCAGCAAGTTGCAACATTGAAATACAGAAATAAACACTTTTCCAAAAACAAGCTCTAAATCATGTTGAAATACAGAAATAAACACTTTTCCAAAAACAAGCTCTAAATCATGTTGAAATACAGAAATTAACACTTTTCCAAAAACAAGCTCCAAATCATGTTTGATGCACTCTGGAAGTGAATTTTTTTTCAGTACTGTTTAATCAGGATGTTAGGAACACTGTGGACAGTTTTTAGCAAGTTGCAACATTGAAATACAGAAATAAACACTTTTCCAAAAACATACTCTAAATCATGTTGAAATACAGACATTAACACTTTTCCAAAAACAAGCTCCAAATCATGTTGAAATACAGAAATTGACACTTTTCCATAAACAAGCTCTAAATCATGTTTGATGCACTCTGGAAGTTAATTTTTTTTCAGTACTGTTTAATCAGGATGTTAGGAACACTGTGGACAGTTTTCTGCAAGTTTCAACATTGAAATACAGAAATAAACACTTTTCCAAAAACATGCTCTAAATCATGTTGAAAAACAGAAATAAAAACTTTTCAAAAACAAGCTTCAAATCATGTTTGATGAACTCTGGAAGTTAATTTTTTTTCAGTACTGTTTAATCAGGATGTTAGGAACACTGTGGACAGTTTTCAGCAAGTTGCAACATTGAAATACAGAAATAAACACTTTTCCAAAAACAAGCTCTAAATCATGTTGAAATACAGAAATAAACACTTTTCCATAAACAAGCTCTAAATCATGTTTGATGCACTCTGGAAGTTAATTTTTTTCAGTACTGTTTAATCAGGATGTTAGGAACACTGTGGACAGTTTTCTGCAAGTTTCAACATTGAAATACAGAAATAAACACTTTTCCAAAAACATGCTCTAAATCATGTTGAAAAACAGAAATAAAAACTTTTCAAAAACAAGCTTCAAATCATGTTTGATGCACTCTGGAAGTTAATTTTTTTTCAGTACTGTTTAATCAGGATGTTAGGAACACTGTGGACAGTTTTCAGCAAGTTGCAACATTGAAATACAGAAATAAACACTTTTCCAAAAACAAGCTCCAAATCATGTTGAAATACAGAAATAAAAACTTTTCCATAAACATTTACATTACATTTACATTACATTTAAGTCATTTAGCAGACGCTCTTATCCAGAGCGACTTACAAATTGGTGCATTCACCTTATGACATCCAGTGGAACAGCCACTTTACAATAGTGCATCTAGATCTTTTAAGGGGGGGGGGGGGGGGGGGGGGGCAGAAGGATTGCTTTATCCTAGGTATTCCTTGAAGAGGTGGGGTTTCAGGTGTCTCCGGAAGGTGGTGATTGACTCCGCTGTCCTGGCGTCGTGAGGGAGTTTGTTCCACCATTGGGGTGCCAGAGCAGCGAACAGTTTTGACTGGGCTGAGCGGGAACTGTACTTCCTCAGTGGTAGGGAGGCGAGCAGGCCAGAGGTGGATGAACGCAGTGCCCTTGTTTGGGTGTAGGGCCTGATCAGAGCCTGAAGGTACTGAGGTGCCGTTCCCCTCACAGCTCCGTAGGCAAGCACCATGGTCTTGTAGCGGATGCGAGCTTCAACTGGAAGCCAGTGGAGAGAGCGGAGGAGCGGGGTGACGTGAGAGAACTTGGGAAGGTTGAACACCAGCCGGGCTGCGGCGTTCTGGATGAGTTGTAGGGGTTTAATGGCACAGGCAGGGAGCCCAGCCAACAGCGAGTTGCAGTAATCCAGACGGGAGATGACAAGTGCCTGGATTAGGACCTGCGCCGCTTCCTGTGTGAGGCAGGGTCGTACTCTGCGGATGTTGTAGAGCATGAACCTACAGGAACGGGCCACCGCCTTGATGTTGGTGGAGAACGACAGGGTGTTGTCCAGGATCACGCCAAGGTTCTTAGCGCTCTGGGAGGAGGACACAATGGAGTTGTCAACCGTGATGGCGAGATCATGGAACGGACAGTCCTTCCCCGGGAGGAAGAGCAGCTCCGTCTTGCCGAGGTTCAGCTTGAGGTGGTGATCCGTCATCCACACTGATATGTCTGCCAGACATGCAGAGATGCGATTCGCCACCTGGTCATCAGAAGGGGGAAAGGAGAAGATTAATTGTGTGTCGTCTGCATAGCAATGATAGGAGAGACCATGTGAGGTTATGACAGAGCCAAGTGACTTGGTGTATAGCGAGAATAGGAGAGGGCCTAGAACAGAGCCCTGGGGGACACCAGTGGTGAGAGCGCGTGGTGAGGAGACAGATTCTCGCCACGCCACCTGGTAGGAGCGACCTGTCAGGTAGGACGCAATCCAAGCGTGGGCCGCGCCGGAGATGCCCAACTCGGAGAGGGTGGAGAGGAGGATCTGATGGTTCACAGTATCGAAGGCAGCCGATAGGTCTAGAAGGATGAGAGCAGAGGAGAGAGAGTTAGCTTTAGCAGTGCGGAGCGCCTCCGTGATACAGAGAAGAGCAGTCTCAGTTGAGTGACTAGTCTTGAAACCTGACTGATTTGGATCAAGAAGGTCATTCTGAGAGAGATAGCAGGAGAGCTGGCCAAGGACGGCACGTTCAAGAGTTTTGGAGAGAAAAGAAAGAAGGGATACTGGTCTGTAGTTGTTGACATCGGAGGGATCGAGTGTAGGTTTTTTCAGAAGGGGTGCAACTCTCGCTCTCTTGAAGACGGAAGGGACGTAGCCAGCGGTCAAGGATGAGTTGATGAGCGAGGTGAGGTAAGGTAGAAGGTCTCCGGAAATGGTCTGGAGGAGAGAGGAGGGGATAGGGTCAAGCGGGCAGGTTGTTGGGCGGCCGGCCGTCACAAGACGCGAGATTTCATCTGGAGAGAGAGGGGAGAAAGAGGTCAAAGCACAGGGTTGGGCAGTGTGAGCAGAACCAGCGGTGTCGTTTGACTTAGCAAACGAGGATCGGATGTCGTCGACCTTCTTTTCAAAATGGTTGACGAAGTCGTCTGCAGAGAGGGAGGAGGGGGGGGGAGGGGGAGGAGGATTCAGGAGGGAGGAGAAGGTGGCAAAGAGCTTCCTAGGGTTAGAGGCAGATGCTTGGAATTTAGAGTGGTAGAAAGTGGCTTTAGCAGCAGAGACAGAAGAGGAAAATGTAGAGAGGAGGGAGTGAAAGGATGCCAGGTCCGCAGGGAGGCGAGTTTTCCTCCATTTCCGCTCGGCTGCCCGGAGCCCTGTTCTGTGAGCTCGCAATGAGTCGTCGAGCCACGGAGCGGGAGGGGAGGACCGAGCCGGCCTGGAGGATAGGGGACATAGAGAGTCAAAGGATGCAGAAAGGGAGGAGAGGAGGGTTGAGGAGGCAGAATCAGGAGATAGGTTGGAGAAGGTTTGGGCAGAGGGAAGAGATGATAGGATGGAAGAGGAGAGAGTAGCGGGGGAGAGAGAGCGGAGGTTGGGACGGCGCGATACCATCCGAGTAGGGGCAGTGTGGGAAGTGTTGGATGAGAGCGAGAGGGAAAAGGATACAAGGTAGTGGTCGGAGACTTGGAGGGGAGTTGCAATGAGGTTAGTGGAAGAACAGCATCTAGTAAAGATGAGGTCAAGCGTATTGCCAGCCTTGTGAGTAGGGGGGGAAGGTGAGAGGGTGAGGTCAAAAGAGGAGAGGAGTGGGAAGAAGGAGGCAGAGAGGAATGAGTCAAAGGTAGACATGGGGAGGTTAAAGTCACCCAGAACTGTGAGAGGTGAGCCGTCCTCAGGAAAGGAGCTTATCAAGGCATCAAGCTCATTGATGAACTCTCCAAGGGAACCTGGAGGGCGATAAATGATAAGGATGTTAAGCTTGAAAGGGCTGGTAACTGTGACAGCATGGAATTCAAAGGAGGCGATAGACAGATGGGTAAGGGGAGAAAGAGAGAATGACCACTTGGGAGAGATGAGGATCCCGGTGCCACCACCCCGCTGACCAGAAGGTCTCGGGGTGTGCGAGAACACATGGGCAGACGAAGAGAGAGCAGTAGGAGTAGCAGTGTTATCTGTGGTGAGCCATGTTTCCGTCAGTGCCAGGAAGTCGAGGGACTGGAGGGACGCATAGGCTGAGATGAGCTCTGCCTTGTTGGCCGCAGATCGGCAGTTCCAGAGGCCACCGGAGACCTGGAACTCCACGTGGGTCGTGCGGGCTGGGACCACCAGGTTAGGGTGGGCGCGGCCACGCGGTGTGAAGCGTTTGTATGGTCTGTGCAGAGAGGAGAGAACAGGGATAGACAGACACATGGTTGACAGGCTACAGAAGAGGCTACGCTAATGCAATGGAGATTAGAATGACAAGTGGGCTACACGTCTCGAATGTTCAGAAAGTTAAGCTTACGTTGCAAAAAGATAAAAATAAAATACAAGATCTTATTGACTAAAATGATATAGTACTGCTGGCTGGTGAAGTAGCCTGGCTAGCAGTGGCTACGTTGTTGAAAGTGAAGCTGGCTAGGTAACCTCGACAATTTCACTAAATTTCTCTAAACTACACAATTATCATGGATACAAGGACAGCAAAGACAACTAGCTAACACTACGCTAATCAAGTCGTCCCGTTGTAGTGTAAGTTTCTACAGTGCTGCTATTCGGTAGAAGTTGGCTAGCTAGCAGTGTTGGCTAGGTAGGAGGACGGCAGCGCGGCAGGCGAAAAATAGCTGGCTAGCTAACCGATAATTACTCAAAGCTACACAATTATCTTAGATAAAAAGATAGCAAAGAAAACTATGTAGCTAGCTAACACTACACAAGTCAAGTCGTTCCGTTGTAATGTAATCGTTTCTACCGTGCTGCTAATCGGTGGCTAGCTGGCTAGTTAGCAGGGTTGACTACGTTACGTTACGTTAGGGCGAGAATACCTGGCTAGCGAACCTCAGCGAACCTTGATAACTACACAAGTATCACCGATACAAAGACGGCTATGGAGCCAGCTAAGTAGCTAGCTAAGATCGAACAAATACAAATCAAAGATAGCAAAGACAACTGTGTAGTCAGCCAACACTACACTGATCAAGTCGTTCCGTTGTAATGCACTCGTTTCTACAATGCTGCTATTCGGTGGCAAGCTGGCTAGCTAGCAGTGTTTGCTACGTTGCGTTACGTTAGGGCGAAAATAGCTGGCTGGCGAACCTCAATAACTACACAATTATGTTTGATGCAAAGACGGCTATGTAGCTAGCTAAGATCAAACAAATCAAACCGTTGTACTGTAGTGAAAATGAAAATCAGACCGTTGTACTATAATGAAATGTAATGAAAAGTTTATACTACTATTCGGTGGACGTTTGCTAGCTGCTGGGCAGATAAGTGTGGACTACGATAGACGACGGAATACGATAATTACGCAATTATCTTTTATACACAGACGGCTAAGTAGCTAGCTAAGAAGAAATTGCTAAGGTTAGACAAATTAAACCGTTGTACTATAATGAAATGTAATGAAATGTAATGAAAATGAAATGAAAAGTTATACTACCTGCAGAGCGAATGCAAATGCGACCGCTCGCTCCAAACCGGATGCCGCTCCAAACCGGATGCCGGTTAAATCATGTTTGATGCACTCTGGAAGTTAATTTTTTTTCAGTACTGTTTAATCAGGATGTTAGGAACACTGTGGACAGTTTTCAGCAAGTTTCAACATTGAAATACAGAAATAAACACTTTTCCAAAAACATGCTCTAAATCATGTTGAAAAACAGAAATAAGCACTTTTCAAAAACAAGCTTCAAATCATGTTGAAATACAGAAATAAACACTTTTCCATAAGCAAGCTCTAAATCATGTTTGATGCACTCTGGAAGTTATTTTTTTTCAGTACTGTTTAATCAGGATGTTAGGAACACTGTGGACAGTTTTCAGCAAGTTGCAACATTGAAATACAGAAATAAACACTTTTCCAAAAACATACTCTAAATCATGTTGAAAAACAGAAATAAGCTCTTTTCAAAAACAAGCTTCAAATCATGTTGAAATACAGAAATTGACACTTTTCCAAAAACAAGCTCCAAATCATGTTGAAATACAGAAATAAAAACTTTTCCATAAACAAGCTCTAAATCATGTTTGATGCACTCTGGAAGTTAATTTTTTTTCAGTACTGTTTAATCAGGATGTTAGGAACACTGTGGACAGTTTTCAGCAAGTTGCAACATTGAAATACAGAAATAAACACTTTTCCAAAAACAAGCTCTAAATCATGTTGAAATACAGAAATAAACACTTTTTCCAAAAACAAGCTCTAAATCATGTTGAAATACAGAAATTAACACTTTTCCAAAAACAAGCTCCAAATCATGTTTGATGCACTCTGGAAGTGAATTTTTTTTCAGTACTGTTTAATCAGGATGTTAGGAACACTGTGGACAGTTTTTAGCAAGTTGCAACATTGAAATACAGAAATAAACACTTTTCCAAAAACATACTCTAAATCATGTTGAAATACAGACATTAACACTTTTCCAAAAACAAGCTCCAAATCATGTTGAAATACAGAAATTGACACTTTTCCATAAACAAGCTCTAAATCATGTTTGATGCACTCTGGAAGTTAATTTTTTTTCAGTACTGTTTAATCAGGATGTTAGGAACACTGTGGACAGTTTTCTGCAAGTTTCAACATTGAAATACAGAAATAAACACTTTTCCAAAAACATGCTCTAAATCATGTTGAAAAACAGAAATAAAAACTTTTCAAAAACAAGCTTCAAATCATGTTTGATGCACTCTGGAAGTTAATTTTTTTTCAGTACTGTTTAATCAGGATGTTAGGAACACTGTGGACAGTTTTCAGCAAGTTGCAACATTGAAATACAGAAATAAACACTTTTCCAAAAACAAGCTCTAAATCATGTTGAAATACAGAAATAAACACTTTTCCATAAACAAGCTCTAAATCATGTTTGATGCACTCTGGAAGTTAATTTTTTTCAGTACTGTTTAATCAGGATGTTAGGAACACTGTGGACAGTTTTCTGCAAGTTTCAACATTGAAATACAGAAATAAACACTTTTCCAAAAACATGCTCTAAATCATGTTGAAAAACAGAAATAAAAACTTTTCAAAAACAAGCTTCAAATCATGTTTGATGCACTCTGGAAGTTAATTTTTTTTCAGTACTGTTTAATCAGGATGTTAGGAACACTGTGGACAGTTTTCAGCAAGTTGCAACATTGAAATACAGAAATAAACACTTTTCCAAAAACAAGCTCCAAATCATGTTGAAATACAGAAATAAAAACTTTTCCATAAACAAGCTCTAAATCATGTTTGATGCACTCTGGAAGTTAATTTTTTTTCAGTACTGTTTAATCAGGATGTTAGGAACACTGTGGACAGTTTTCAGCAAGTTTCAACATTGAAATACAGAAATAAACACTTTTCCAAAAACATGCTCTAAATCATGTTGAAAAACAGAAATAAGCACTTTTCAAAAACAAGCTTCAAATCATGTTGAAATACAGAAATAAACACTTTTCCATAAGCAAGCTCTAAATCATGTTTGATGCACTCTGGAAGTTATTTTTTTTCAGTACTGTTTAATCAGGATGTTAGGAACACTGTGGACAGTTTTCAGCAAGTTGCAACATTGAAATACAGAAATAAACACTTTTCCAAAAACATACTCTAAATCATGTTGAAATACAGACATTAACACTTTTCCAAAAACAAGCTCCAAATCATGTTGAAATACAGAAATTGACACTTTTCCATAAACAAGCTCTAAATCATGTTTGATGCACTCTGGAAGTTAATTTTTTTTCAGTACTGTTTAATCAGGATGTTAGGAACACTGTGGACAGTTTTCAGCAAGTTGCAACATTGAAATACAGAAATAAACACTTTTCCAAAAACAAGCTCTAAATCATGTTGAAAAACAGAAATAAGCACTTTTCAAAAACAAGCTTCAAATCATGTTGAAATACAGAAATTGACACTTTTCCAAAAACAAGCTCCAAATCATGTTGAAATACAGAAATAAACACTTTTACATAAACAAGCTCTAAATCATGTTTGATGCACTCTGGAAGTTAATTTTTTTTCAGTACTGTTTAATCAGGATGTTAGGAACACTGTGGACAGTTTTCAGCAAGTTGCAACATTGAAATACAGAAATAAACACTTTTCCAAAAACAAGCTCTAAATCATGTTGAAATTCAGAAATTAACACTTTTCCAAAAACAAGCTCCAAATCATGTTGAAATACAGAAATTGACACTTTTCCATAAACAAGCTCTAAATCATGTTTGATGCACTCTGGAAGTTAATTTTTTTCAGTACTGTTTAATCAGGATGTTAGGAACACTGTGGACAGTTTTCTGCAAGTTTCAACATTGAAATACAGAAATAAACACTTTTCCAAAAACATGCTCTAAATCATGTTGAAAAACAGAAATAAAAACTTTTCAAAAACAAGCTTCAAATCATGTTTGATGCACTCTGGAAGTTAATTTTTTTTCAGTACTGTTTAATCAGGATGTTAGGAACACTGTGGACAGTTTTCAGCAAGTTGCAACATTGAAATACAGAAATAAACACTTTTCCAAAAACAAGCTCCAAATCATGTTGAAATACAGAAATAAAAACTTTTCCATAAACAAGCTCTAAATCATGTTTGATGCACTCTGGAAGTTAATTTTTTTTCAGTACTGTTTAATCAGGATGTTAGGAACACTGTGGACAGTTTTCAGCAAGTTTCAACATTGAAATACAGAAATAAACACTTTTCCAAAAACATGCTCTAAATCATGTTGAAAAACAGAAATAAGCACTTTTCAAAAACAAGCTTCAAATCATGTTGAAATACAGAAATAAACACTTTTCCATAAGCAAGCTCTAAATCATGTTTGATGCACTCTGGAAGTTATTTTTTTTCAGTACTGTTTAATCAGGATGTTAGGAACACTGTGGACAGTTTTCAGCAAGTTGCAACATTGAAATACAGAAATAAACACTTTTCCAAAAACATACTCTAAATCATGTTGAAATACAGACATTAACACTTTTCCAAAAACAAGCTCCAAATCATGTTGAAATACAGAAATTGACACTTTTCCATAAACAAGCTCTAAATCATGTTTGATGCACTCTGGAAGTTAATTTTTTTTCAGTACTGTTTAATCAGGATGTTAGGAACACTGTGGACAGTTTTCAGCAAGTTGCAACATTGAAATACAGAAATAAACACTTTTCCAAAAACAAGCTCTAAATCATGTTGAAAAACAGAAATAAGCACTTTTCAAAAACAAGCTTCAAATCATGTTGAAATACAGAAATTGACACTTTTCCAAAAACAAGCTCCAAATCATGTTGAAATACAGAAATAAACACTTTTACATAAACAAGCTCTAAATCATGTTTGATGCACTCTGGAAGTTAATTTTTTTTCAGTACTGTTTAATCAGGATGTTAGGAACACTGTGGACAGTTTTCAGCAAGTTGCAACATTGAAATACAGAAATAAACACTTTTCCAAAAACAAGCTCTAAATCATGTTGAAATTCAGAAATTAACACTTTTCCAAAAACAAGCTCCAAATCATGTTGAAATACAGAAATTGACACTTTTCCATAAACAAGCTCTAAATCATGTTTGATGCACTCTGGAAGTTAATTTTTTTTCAGTACTGTTTAATCAGGATGTTAGGAACACTGTGGACAGTTTTCTGCAAGTTTCAACATTGAAATACAGAAATAAACACTTTTCCAAAAACATGCTCTAAATCATGTTGAAAAACAGAAATAAAAACTTTTCAAAAACAAGCTTCAAATCATGTTTGATGCACTCTGGAAGTTAATTTTTTTTCAGTACTGTTTAACCTGTTGGGGATGGGGGCGCTGTTTAGACTATTTATGCTAATGTGGCTAATTTTTTAAACGGCTTCCCACAAAATCCTTGATCGTACAATATGCATATTATTATTATTATTGGATAGAAAACAGTCTATAGTTTCTATAGGAGTTGAAATTTTGTCTCTAAGTGGAACAGAGCCCATTCTACAGCAATTTCCCTGACATGGAGTCAGATTTGAGAAACGTTGGCCACTTTTCTGAAGTCATTTAAAAGGGCACTGTCGTTGCTATGACTATACGGACACTTCTTACGTCTTCCCCTGGATGCCTTTACGTGATGACGATTCCAACGGGCTCGATTGCTCGTTCACAGGCCCTACAAATGAAAAAAACCTTTAGCTAGCAAGTCTTTTCTTGCTGCGTAACGCGCGTGGAAGACACCGACCCTCTCCTGTTCCAAGCGTTAGTTTAGCCTGTTATATTTCTCCGGTCATCTTTTCACTCGTTATAGGAGTTACAAACATCACAAAGTAGTTAATTTAAAGCGTTTTATAGCAATTTATATCCGTTTAGTGCGATTTTGGGACATTTATTTTTGCAACGATGTGAAAAGTTGGGCACGCTTTTCAGTTCATCCCGAACGTAGTTGACATTTCCACATGGCAAGAGGACAGCTTTCCACCAAAAGACGATTTCTCCCAAGAAAGGATCCTTTGCCCAAGATACTGATGGAAGAACAGCTCAAGGTAGGACATTTTTATTATGATAAATCGTGTTTCTGTCGAAACATTTTAGTGGCTTAGGACGCCATGTTTTTTGACGTAGCTTCGCTTGGCGCAAACTGTATTGAAAAGTAAGGATAAATTAAAAAATGTAATAACGCAATTGTATTAAGAATTAAATTGTCTATCAATCCCTGTCCACCCTATATTTTTTAGTCACGTTTATGAGTATTTATGTATAAGAGTAGATCACTGTCTAAGTGGCGCAAGGACGTTTTCTTTACCAGCTTGTCTACATTTCACATTGTCTAACCATGATTTTGGTGGCTAAATATAAACATTTTCGATCAAACTGTATATGCATGTTGTAATGTGATGTTACAGGAGTGTCATCGGAAGAATTCTGAGAAGGTTAGTGAAAAAATTAATATCTTTTGGCGATGTTGACTTTTATCGCTCACTTTGGCTAGAATCAATGCTGGGCTGCTAATTGCTATGTGCTAAGCTAATATAACGATTTATTGTGTTTTCGCTGTAAGACACTTAGAAAATCTGAAATATTGTCTGTATTCACAGGATCTGTGTCTTTCGATTCGTGTATGCTGTGTATTTTTACGAAATGTTTGATGATTAGTAGTTAGGTAAACACGTTGCTCATTGTAATTATTCTAGTCCATTTGTGATGGTGGGTGCAATTGTAAACTATGCCATATACCTGAAATATGCACTTTTTTCTAACAAAACCTATCCCATACCATAAATATGTTATCAGACTGTCATCTAATGAGTTTTTTTGTTGGTTAGGGGCTATAAATATCTTAGTTTAGCCGAATTGGTGATGGCTACTGGTGTTGGTGGACAAATAAAAGATGGTGGATTATGCTAATGTGTTTTTAGGTAATAGATGTACATCTTTACATATTGTGTCTTCCCTGTAAAACATTTTAAAAATCGGAAATGTTGACTGGATTCATAAGATCTGTGTCTTTCATTAGCTGTATTGGACTTTAATGTGTGAAAGTTAAATATTTTAAAAAAATATTTTTTTTGAATTTCGCGGCACTGGTTTTTCAGTGGGGGGGGGGGGGGGGGGTGCCGCTAGCGCCACGCTGATCCTAGACAGGTTAATCAGGATGTTAGGAA
>NW_026602376.1:0-19194 GCF_029448725.1 Salvelinus fontinalis | reverse complement strand
ACTAGGATCAGTCTTGGTCTAGGAACAGTCTTGGTCTAGGAACAGTCTTGGTCTAGGAACTGTCTTGGTCTAGGAACAGTCTTGGTCTAGGAACAGTCTTGGTCTAGGAACAGTCTTGGTCTAGGAACATTCTTGGTCTAGGATCAGTCTTGGTCTAGGAACAGTCTTGGTCTAGGAACAGTCTTGGTCTAGGATCAGTCTTGGTCTAGGAACAGTCTTGGTCTAGGAACAGTCTTGGTCTAGGAACAGAACAGTCTTGGTCTAGGAACAGTCTTGGTCTAGGAACAGTCTTGGTCTAGGAACAGTCTTGGTCTAGGAACATTCTTGGTCTAGGATCAGTCTTGGTCTAGGAACAGTCTTGGTCTAGGAACAGTCTTGGTCTAGGAACAGTCTTGGTCTAGGAACAGTCTTGGTCTAGGAACATTCTTGGTCTAGGAACAGTCTTGGTCTAGGAACAGTCTTGGTCTAGGAACAGTCTTGGTCTAGGAACAGTCTTGGTCTAGGATCAGTCTTGGTCTAGGAACAGTCTTGGTCTAGGAACAGTCTTGGTCTAGGAACTCTTGGTCTAGGAACAGTCTTGGTCTAGGAACAGTCTTGGTCTAGGAACAGTCTTGGTCTAGGAACATTCTTGGTCTAGGATCAGTCTTGGTCTAGGAACAGTCTTGGTCTAGGAACAGTCTTGGTCTAGGAACAGTCTTGGTCTAGGAACAGTCTTGGTCTAGGAACAGTCTTGGTCTAGGAACATTCTTGGTCTAGGATCAGTCTTGGTCTAGGAACAGTCTTGGTCTAGGAACAGTCTTGGTCTAGGATCAGTCTTGGTCTAGGAACAGTCTTGGTCTAGGAACAGTCTTGGTCTAGGAACAGAACAGTCTTGGTCTAGGATCAGTCTTGGTCTAGGAACAGTCTTGGTCTAGGAACAGTCTTGGTCTAGGAACATTCTTGGTCTAGGATCAGTCTTGGTCTAGGAACAGTCTTGGTCTAGGAACAGTCTTGGTCTAGGAACAGTCTTGGTCTAGGAACAGTCTTGGTCTAGGAACAGTCTTGGTCTAGGAACAGTCTTGGTCTAGGAACAGTCTTGGTCTAGGAACAGTCTTGGTCTAGGATCAGTCTTGGTCTAGGAACAGTCTTGGTCTAGGAACTCTTGGTCTAGGAACAGTCTTGGTCTAGGAACAGTCTTGGTCTAGGAACATTCTTGGTCTAGGAACAGTCTTGGTCTAGGAACAGTCTTGGTCTAGGATCAGTCTTGGTCTAGGAACAGTCTTGGTCTAGGAACTCTTGGTCTAGGAACAGTCTTGGTCTAGGAACAGTCTTGGTCTAGGAACATTCTTGGTCTAGGAACAGTCTTGGTCTAGGAACAGTCTTGGTCTAGGAACATTCTTGGTCTAGGAACAGTCTTGGTCTAGGAACATTCTTGGTCTAGGATCAGTCTTGGTCTAGGAACAGTGGGTTAACAGCCTTGTTCAGGGGCAGAAAGACAGATTAATATAGTAGACATTGTTATATTAGTGGATCTATATCAGACATATTATTATAGCATAGTGATACATGGGATTCATATAGAGGTTTTCTAAACCCACTTAAATATAGTATTGAATCATTAAAAAAACGTTTTTATGTTTTCTATATTATTTATTTTATATCTATATTATTTATTTACACCTCATTAGTCAATAGGATAGTCAATCCCTCACTAGCTTTAAGCATCAGCTGTCAGAGGTCATTACTGCACCTGTACATAGCCCATCTATAATTTAGCCCAAACAACTACCTCTTCACCTACTGTATTTATTTATTTTGCTCCTTTGCACCCCATTATTTCTATCTCTACTTTGCACATTCTTCCACTGCAAATCTACCATTCCAGTGTTTTACTTGCTATATTGTATTTACCTCGCCACCATGGCCTTTTTTTGCCTTCACCTCCCTTATCTCACCTCACTTGCTCACATTGTATATAGACTTATTTTTCTACTGTATTATTGACTGTATGTTTGTTTTACTCCATGTGTAACTATGTGTTGTTGTATGTGTCGAACTGCTTTGCTTTATCTTGGCCAGGTCGCAGTTGTAAATGAGAACTTGTTCTCAACTAGCCTACCTGGTTAAATAAAGGTGAAATAAATAAATTAAATAGTATTTTATAATTTTTAAACGTTTTTAATGTTTTCTATAATAGTTACTGATAGTCAATGGTATTTTATCATTTTTTTAAACTTTTTTACGTTTTCTATATTATTTATTGATAGTCAATAATATTATATAATTTGTTTTACTTTTTAATGTATTCTATATTATTTATTAATAGTCAATAGCATTGTATAATTTGATAAACTTTTTAATGTTTTCTAAATATTTTATTGATAGTCAATAGTATTGTATAATTTGATAAACTTTTTAATGTTTTCTAAATATTTTATTGATAGTCAATAGCATTGTATAATTTGTTGAACTTTTTAATGTTTTCTAAATATTTTATTGATAGTCAATAGCATTGTATAATTTGTTGAACTTTTTAATGTTTTCTAAATATTTTATTGATAGTCAATAGCATTGTATAATTTGTTGAACTTTTTAATGTTTTCTAAATATTTTATTGATAGTCAATAGCATTGTATAATTTGTTGAACTTTTTTATGTTTTCTAAATATTTTATTGATAGTCAATAGTATTGTATAATTGTTTGTGAATATTTTGTGTTTTTTTTACAGTAGTTCCACTGCCTTCTAATGCTGCTGTTGAGAATCACATCTTTATTTTCCGGTCCGCTCGTTTGACAGCCGGTCTGTGTGCTGTAAGGTACGTTATTCTTCACGGGCTGTTAAGATGTTGGCTGTTGGGACTGTTAGGTTTTAATTGAAGGAACAACCAGGACATTTGTCTGAGTAGTGTGGACATGAAACACACATAAACACAACCTAACGTCATTTTATCCAGAGCTCCGATCTCTGCCGGCAAAATGGCCGCAACAAAACCATACACGATTACAACAAAATATTATGACTGTGGTGGACGGCAGTCTGTACTCACTGTCTACAGCTAACACTGACGTTACGACTGTGGTGGACGGCAGTCTGTACTCACTGTCTACAACTAACACTGACGTTACGACTGTGGTGGACGGCAGTCTGTACTCACTGTCTACAACTAACACTGACGTTACGACTGTGGTGGGCGGCAGTCTGTACTCACTGTCTACAACTAACACTGACGTTACGACTGTGGTGGACGGCAGTCTGTACTCACTGTCTACAACTAACACTGACGTTACGACTGTGGTGGACGGCAGTCTGTACTCACTGTCTACAACTAACACTGACGTTACGACTGTGGTGGGCGGCAGTCTGTACTCACTGTCTACAACTAACACTGACGTTACGACTGTGGTGGACGGCAGTCTGTACTCACTGTCTACAACTAACACTGACGTTACGACTGTGGTGGACGGCAGTCTGTACTCACTGTCTACAACTAACACTGACGTTACGACTGTGGTGGACGGGAGTCTGTACTCACTGTCTACAGCTAACACTGACGTTACGACTGTGGTGGGAGGCAGTCTGTACTCACTGTCTACAACTAACACTGACGTTACGACTGTGGTGGGAGGCAGTCTGTACTCACTGTCTACAACTAACACTGACGTTACGACTGTGGTGGACGGCAGTCTGTACTCACTGTCTACAACTAACACTGACGTTACAACTGTGGTGGACGGGAGTCTGTACTCACTGTCTACAGCTAACACTGACGTTACGACTGTGGTGGGAGGCAGTCTGTACTCACTGTCTACAACTAACACTGACGTTACGACTGTGGTGGGAGGCAGTCTGTACTCACTGTCTACAACTAACACTGAGGTTACGACTGTGGTGGGTGGCAGTCTGTACTCACTGTCTACAACTAACACTGACGTTACGACTGTGGTGGGCGGCAGTCTGTACTCACTGTCTACAACTAACCCTGACGTTACGACTGTGGTGGGTGGCAGTCTGTACTCACTGTCTATAACTAACACTGGTTTAACTTTACATTGACTAGAGGCAGACTAACACTGGTATGACTTTACATTGACTAGAGGCAGAATAATACTAGTATGACTTTACATTGACTAGAGGCAGACTAACACTGGTTTAACTTTACATTGACTAGAGGCAGACTAACACTGGTATGACTTTACATTGACTAGAGGCAGACTAACACTGGTATGACTTTACATTGACTAGAGGCAGACTAACACTGGTATAACTTTACATTGACTAGAGGCAGACTAACACTGGTTTAACTTTACATTGTGACTGCAATGTTTGTAATTCATCATTTCATGTGTTTCAGCTTGTTGTCTTTCTAAATCTGATTACTATAACTGTAATGAGATGTCGCTACAGGTCGCTGCCCCTCACCACACACTCACCACGATGCCCCCCACATGGCAGGAGATATCTCTGGGATCGCTATCTGACTTGACATTGTATTCATTTATCACCAGATCACCACACACTCACCACGATGCCCCCCCGCATGGCAGGAGATATCTCTGGGATCGCTATCTGACCTGACATTGTATTCATTTATCACCAGATCACCAGCGACCTGCGTGTAGATGTTTACTACCTTCCAGGGCGTCAGTATTATCTGAGTGGTAATAGGGGGTTAAAGGTTATATAGGAAAAGGGGGTTGTGGAAATGTCCTGCCTGTATAGAGTGTTTGGGTCATTCTATAATGACAGGTGCTCTGTTCATGAAGCATCCATTTCACAGCGAGGCAGACTGAACAGCCAGATGGGTGTCTGAATGAGACACGAGGACACTACTCAACATTAGGAACTAAGAGAGTTCATTATTCACAAGTAACATTCATATATTCCCTCGACAGAGTTCTTCAAAAACATTACACTTTGCTTTGACAAAAGAAATGGTCACGCGTCAGAGGACTTTGAGCGGTGGGGGAGGTCGGGGAGTGACAGCGTTGATGATGATGATGATGATGTCATGGTCTTTATTTAGCCATGTTACCTCAGTACGTCTACCGGCCAGATCAGATCAGATCAGATCAGAGAGGAGAGGAGGAGAGGAGAGGAGAGGAGAGGAGAGGAGAGGAGAGGAGAGGAGAGGAGAGGAGAGGAGAGGAGAGGAGAGGAGAGAGCAAAGCTATAACACCATAGGTATTCAATTTCTCTGTTAGACTCTACCAGGATGTGAGGAGGAGAGGAGAGAGAGACATCTTCAGTTACAGTAGGGAGGAGGGGGGAGGAGGAGAGGAGAGGAGAGGAGAGGAGAGGAGAGGAGAGACATCTTCGGTTACAGTAGGGAGGAGGGAGGAGGAGGAGAGGACGAGGCAGGCTGTGTGGGGACAGATCTATGTATCCACAAAACTCAATAGATTGGGAGGAAAAAGGGGAGAGAGAGAGAGAGATGTCAGTTTGTTCAGATTCCCATATTGATCATGTGAGAGTGCTCTGCCACCACCCTTAACCTCTCTGCCCAATCAGGTAGTATTATTGCACACTGGTGCCAAATCCAGACATTCAGACATTTAGCCACGGCCCTTAGGAAGGGGGGAAGAGGGGAGAGAAGGGGAAAAGGGAAAGCGCTCGATGTGAAGGCCAGGGTTAGTCACGGGGTTGTTGCATCGCTCACAAACGGTGCACTATTTCTCTTTCTGTTCAGAAGAGTTGAGGGAAGAAAATCAGGAACGTTCAAAATGTATCCTGCCAGGTCCCCTTCCATCAATTAACATCTGTCAGAACCCTTCCATCAATTAACATCTGTCAGAACCCTTCCATCAATTAACATCAGAACCCTTCCATCAATTAACATCAGAACCCTTCCATCAATTAACATCTGAACCCTTCCATCAATTAACATCAGAACCCTTCCATCAATTAACATCAGAACCCTTCCATCAATTAACATCTGAACCCTTCCATCAATTAACATCAGAACCCTTCCATCAATTAACATCAGAACCCTTCCATCAATTAACATCAGAACCCTTCCATCAATTAACATCAGAACCCTTCCATCAATTAACATCTGTCAGAACCCTTCCATCAATTAACATCAGAACCCTTCCATCAATTAACATCTGAACCCTTCCATCAATTAACATCAGAACCCTTCCATCAATTAACATCAGAACCCTTCCATCAATTAACATCAGAACCCTTCCATCAATTAACATCTGTCAGAACCCTTCCATCAATTAACATCAGAACCCTTCCATCGATTAACATCTGAACCCTTCCATCAATTAACATCTGTCAGAACCCTTCCATCAATTAACATCAGAACCCTTCCATCGATTAACATCTGAACCCTTCCATCAATTAACATCAGAACCCTTCCATCAATTAACATAAGAACCCTTCCATCAATTAACATCAGAACCCTTCCATCAATTAACATCAGAACCCTTCCATCAATTAACATCAGAACCCTTCCATCAATTAACATCTGTCAGAACCCTTCCATCAATTAACATCTGTCAGACCCCTTCCATCAATTAACATCTAAACCCTTCCATCACTTAACATCTGTCAGAACCCTTCCATCAATTAACATCAGAACCCTTCCATCAATTAACATCAGAACCCTTCCATCAATTAACATCTGAACCCTTCCATCAATTAACATCAGAACCCTTCCATCAATTAACATCAGAACCCTTCCATCAATTAACATCTGTCAGAACCCTTCCATCAATTAACATCAGAACCCTTCCATCAATTAACATCTGAACCCTTCCATCAATTAACATCAGAACCCTTCCATCAATTAACATCAGAACCCTTCTATCAATTAACATCTGTCAGAACCCTTCCATCAATTAACATCTGTCAGAACCCTTCTATCAATTAACATCTGTCAGAACCCTTCCATCAATTAACATCAGAACCCTTCCATCAATTAACATCAGAACCCTTCCATCAATTAACATCTGTCAGAACCCTTCCATCAATTAACATCTGTCAGACCCCTTCCATCAATTAACATCTAAACCCTTCCATCAATTAACATCTGTCAGAACCCTTCCATCAATTAACATCAGAACCCTTCCATCAATTAACATCTGAACCCTTCCATCAATTAACATCAGAACCCTTCCATCAATTAACATCAGAACCCTTCCATCAATTAACATCAGAACCCTTCCATCAATTAACATCAGAACCCTTCCATCAATTAACATCTGTCAGAACCCTTCCATCAATTAACATCAGAACCCTTCCATCAATTAACATCTGAACCCTTCCATCAATTAACATCAGAACCCTTCCATCAATTAACATCAGAACCCTTCCATCAATTAACATCTGAACCCTTCCATCAATTAACATCTGAACCCTTCCATCAATTAACATCAGAACCCTTCCATCAATTAACATCAGAACCCTTCCATCAATTAACATCAGAACCCTTCCATCAATTAACATCAGAACCCTTCCATCAATTAACATCTGTCAGAACCCTTCCATCAATTAACATCAGAACCCTTCCATCAATTAACATCAGAACCCTTCTATCAATTAACATCAGACCCCTTCCATCAATTAACATCAGAACCCTTCCATCAATTAACATCAGACCCCTTCCATCAATTAACATCTGTCAGAACCCTTCTATCAATTAACATCAGAACCCTTCCATCAATTAACATCTGTCAGAACCCTTCCATCAATTAACATCTATCAGAACCCTTCCATCAATTAACATCTGTCAGAACCCTTCCATCAATTAACATCTGTCAGAACCCTTCCATCAATTAACATCTGAACCCTTCCATCAATTAACATCTGAACCCTTCCATCAATTAACATCAGAACCCTTCCATCAATTAACATCTGTCAGAACCCTTCCATCAATTAACATCAGAACCCTTCCATCAATTAACATCTGAACCCTTCCATCAATTAACATCTGTCAGAACCCTTCCATCAATTAACATCAGAACCCTTCCATCAATTAACATCAGAACCCTTCCATCAATAAACATCTGTCAGAACCCTTCCATCAATTAATATCTGTCAGAACCCTTCCATCAATTAACATCAGAACCCTTCCATCAATTAACATCAGAACCCTTCCATCAATTAACATCTGTCAGAACCCTTCCATCAATTAACATCTGTCAGAACCCTTCCATCAATTAACATCAGAACCCTTCCATCAATTAACATCTGTCAGAACCCTTCCATCAATTAATATCTGTCAGAACCCTTCCATCAATTAACATCAGAACCCTTCCATCAATTAACATCTGTCAGAACCCTTCCATCAATTAACATCTGAACCCTTCCATCAATTAACATCAGAACCCTTCTATCAATTAACATCTGTCAGAACCCTTCCATCAATTAACATCTGTCAGAACCCTTCCATCAATTAACATCAGAACCCTTCCATCAATTAACATCAGAACCCTTCCATTAATTAACATCAGAACCCTTCCATCAATTAACATCTGAACCCTTCCATCAATTAACATCTGAACCCTTCCATCAATTAACATCTGAACCCTTCCATCAATTAACATCAGAACCCTTCTATCAATTAACATCAGAACCCTTCCATCAATTAACATCTGTCAGAACCCTTCCATCAATTAACATCTGAACCCTTCCATCAATTAACATCAGAACCCTTCTATCAATTAACATCTGTCAGACCCCTTCCATCAATTAACATCAGAACCCTTCCATCAATAAACATCAGAACCCTTCCATCAATTAACATCAGAACCCTTCCATCAATTAACATCTGAACCCTTCCATCAATTAACATCTGTCAGACCCCTTTCATCAATTAACATCTGTCAGACCCCTTCCATCAATTAACATCTGTCAAACCCCTTCCATCAATTAACATCAGAACCCTTCCATCAATAAACATCAGAACCCTTCCATCAATTAACATCTGTCAGAACCCTTCCATCAATTAACATCAGAACCCTTCCATCAATTAACATCAGAACCCTTCCATCAATTAACATCAGAACCCTTCCATCAATTAACATCAGAACCCTTCCATCAATTAACATCAGAACCCTTCCATCAATTAACATCAGAACCCTTCCATCAATTAACATCAGAACCCTTCCATCAATTAACATCAGAACCCTTCCATCAATTAACATCAGAACCCTTCCATCAATTAACATCAGAACCCTTCCATCAATTAACATCAGAACCCTTCCATCAATTAACATCTGAACCCTTCCATCAATTAACATCAGAACCCTTCCATCAATTAACATCAGAACCCTTCCATCAATTAACATCAGAACCCTTCCATCAATTAACATCAGAACCCTTCCATCAATTAACATCTGTCAGAACCCTTCCATCGATTAACATCAGAACCCTTCCATCAATTAACATCTGAACCCTTCCATCAATTAACATCAGAACCCTTCCATCAATTAACATAAGAACCCTTCCATCAATTAACATCTGAACCCTTCCATCAATTAACATCTGTCAGAACCCTTCCATCAATTAACATCTGTCAGAACCCTTCTATCAATTAACATCTGTCAGAACCCTTCCATCAATTAACATCTGTCAGAACCCTTCTATCAATTAACATCTGTCAGAACCCTTCCATCAATTAACATCTGTCAGAACCCTTCTATCAATTAACATCTGTCAGAACCCTTCCATCAATTAATATCTGTCAGAACCCTTCCATCAATTAACATCTGTCAGAACCATTCTATCAATTAACATCTGTCAGAACCCTTCCATCAATTAACATCAGAACCCTTCCATCAATTAACATCAGAACCCTTCCATCAATTAACATAAGAACCCTTCCATCAATTAACATCTGTCAGAACCCTTCCATCAATTAATATCTGTCAGAACCCTTCCATCAATTAACATCTGTCAGAACCCTTCTATCAATTAACATCTGTCAGAACCCTTCCATCAATTAACATCAGAACCCTTCCATCAATTAACATCAGAACCCTTCCATCAATTAACATCAGAACCCTTCCATCAATTAACATCAGAACCCTTCCATCAATTAACATCAGAACCCTTCCATCAATTAACATCAGAACCCTTCCATCAATTAACATCTGAACCCTTCCATCAATTAACATCTGTCAGACTCCTTCCATCAATTAACATCTGTCAGACCCCTTCCATCAATTAACATCTGTCAGAACCCTTCCATCAATTAACATCTGTCAGAACTCTTCCATCAATTAACATCTGTTAGAACCCTTCCATCAATTAACATCAGAACCCTTCCATCAATTAACATCAGAACCCTTCCATCAATTAACATCTGTCAGAACCCTTCCATCAATTAACATCTGTCAGAACCCTTCCATCAATTAACATCTGTCAGACCCCTTCCATCAATTAACATCTGTCAGAACCCTTCCATCAATTAACATCTGTCAGAACTCTTCCATCAATTAACATCTGTTAGAACCCTTCCATCAATTAACATCAGATCCCTTCCATCAATTAACATCAGAACCCTTCCATCAATTAACATCTGTCAGAACCCTTCCATCAATTAACATCTGTCAGAACCCTTCCATCAATTAACATCTGTCAGAACCCTTCTATCAATTAACATCTGTCAGAACCCTTCCATCAATTAACATCTGTCAGAACCCTTCTATCAATTAACATCTGTCAGAACCCTTCCATCAATTAACATCTGTCAGAACCCTTCTATCAATTAACATCTGTCAGAACCCTTCCATCAATTAATATCTGTCAGAACCCTTCCATCAATTAACATCTGTCAGAACCCTTCTATCAATTAACATCTGTCAGAACCCTTCCATCAATTAACATCTGTCAGAACCCTTCTATCAATTAACATCTGTCAGAACCCTTCCATCAATTAACATCTGTCAGAACCCTTCTATCAATTAACATCTGTCAGAACCCTTCCATCAATTAACATCTGTCAGAACCCTTCTATCAATTAACATCTGTCAGAACCCTTCCATCAATTAATATCTGTCAGAACCCTTCCATCAATTAACATCTGTCAGAACCCTTCTATCAATTAACATCTGTCAGAACCCTTCCATCAATTAACATCAGAACCCTTCCATCAATTAACATCAGAACCCTTCCATCAATTAACATAAGAACCCTTCCATCAATTAACATAAGAACCCTTCCATCAATTAACATCAGAACCCTTCCATCAATTAACATCAGAACCCTTCCATCAATTAACATCAGAACCCTTCCATCAATTAACATCTGTCAGAACCCTTCCATCAATTAACATCAGAACCCTTCCATCAATTAACATCAGAACCCTTCCATCAATTAACATCAGAACCCTTCCATCAATTAACATCTGAACCCTTCCATCAATTAACATCTGTCAGAACCCTTCCATCGATTAACATCAGAACCCTTCCATCAATTAACATCAGAACCCTTCCATCAATTAACATCTGTCAGAACTCTTCCATCAATTAACATCTGTTAGAACCCTTCCATCAATTAACATCAGAACCCTTCCATCAATTAACATCTGAACCCTTCCATCAATTAACATCTGTCAGAACCCTTCCATCAATTAACATCTGTCAGAACCCTTCCATCAATTAACATCAGAACCCTTCCATCAATTAACATCAGAACCCTTCCATCAATTAACATCAGAACCCTTCCATCAATTAACATCTGTCAGAACCCTTCCATCAATTAACATCTGTCAGAACCCTTCCATCAATTAACATCTGTCAGAACCCTTCCATCAATTAACATCTGTCAGAACCCTTCCATCAATTAACATCAGAACCCTTCCATCAATTAACATCTGAACCCTTCCATCAATTAACATCTGAACCCTTCCATCAATTAACATCAGAACCCTTCCATCAATTAACATCAGAACCCTTCCATCAATTAACATCTGTCAGAACCCTTCCATCAATTAACATCTGTCAGAACCCTTCCATCAATTGACATCTGTCAGAACCCTTCTATCAATTAACATCTGTCAGAACCCTTCCATCAATTAACATCTGTCAGAACCCTTCTATCAATTAACATCTGTCAGAACCCTTCTATCAATTAACATCTGTCAGAACCCTTCCATCAATTAATATCTGTCAGAACCCTTCCATCAATTAACATCTGTCAGAACCCTTCTATCAATTAACATCTGTCAGAACCCTTCCATCAATTAACATCAGAACCCTTCCATCAATTAACATCAGAACCCTTCCATCAATTAACATAAGAACCCTTCCATCAATTAACATAAGAACCCTTCCATCAATTAACATCTGTCAGAACCCTTCCATCAATTAACATCAGAACCCTTCCATCAATTAACATCAGAACCCTTCCATCAATTAGCATCAGAACCCTTCCATCAATTAACATCTGTCAGAACCCTTCCATCAATTAACATCAGAACCCTTCCATCAATTAACATCAGAACCCTTCCATCAATTAACATCAGAACCCTTCCATCAATTAACATCTGTCAGAACCCTTCCATCAATTAACATCAGAACCCTTCCATCAATTAACATGAGGACCCTTCCATCAATTAACATCAGAACCCTTCCATCAATTAACATCTGTCAGAACCCTTCCATCAATTAACATCTGAACCCTTCCGTCAATTAACATCAGAACCCTCCCATCAATTAACATCTGTCAGACCCCTTCCATCAATTAACATCTGTCAGAACCCTTCCATCAATTAACATCAGAACCCTTCCATCAATAAACATCAGAACCCTTCCATCAATTAACATAAGAACCCTTCCATCAATTAACATCTGTCAGAACCCTTCCATCAATTAACATCTGTCAGACCCCTTCCATCAATTAACATCAGAACCCTTCCATCAATTAACATCAGAACCCTTCCATCAATTAACATCAGAACCCTTCCATCAATTAACATCAGAACCCTTCCATCAATTAACATCAGAACCCTTCCATCAATTAACATCAGAACCCTTCCATCAATTAACATCAGAACCCTTCCATCAATTAACATAAGAACCCTTCCATCAATTAACATCTGTCAGAACCCTTCCATCAATTAACATCTGTCAGAACTCTTCCATCAATTAACATCAGAACCCTTCCATCAATTAACATCTGTCAGAACCCTTCCATCAATTAACATCTGTCAGAACCCTTCCATCAATTAACATCAGAACCCTTCCATCAATTAACATCTGAACCCTTCCATCAATTAACATCAGAACCCTTCCATCAATTAACATCAGAACCCTTCCATCAATTAACATCAGAACCCTTCCATCAATTAACATCAGAACCCTTCCATCAATTAACATCAGAACCCTTCCATCAATTAACATCAGAACCCTTCCATCAATTAACATCAGAACTCTTCCATCAATTAACATCAGAACCCTTCCATCAATTAACATCAGAACCCTTCCATCAATTAACATCAGAACCCTTCCATCAATTAACATCAGAACCCTTCCATCAATTAACATCAGAACCCTTCCATCAATTAACATCAGAACCCTTCCATCAATTAACATCTGAACCCTTCCATCAATTAACATCTGAACCCTTCCATCAATTAACATCTGTCAGAACCCTTCCATCAATTAACATCTGTCAGAACCCTTCTATCAATTAACATCTGTCAGAACCCTTCCATCAATTAACATCTGTCAGAACCCTTCTATCAATTAACATCTGTCAGAACCCTTCCATCAATTAACATCTGTCAGAACCCTTCTATCAATTAACATCTGTCAGAACCCTTCCATCAATTAATATCTGTCAGAACCCTTCCATCAATTAACATCTGTCAGAACCCTTCCATCAATTAACATCTGTCAGAACCCTTCCATCAATTAACATCTGTCAGAACCCTTCCATCAATTAACATCTGTCAGAACCCTTCCATCAATTAACATCAGAACCCTTCCATCAATTAACATCTGAACCCTTCCATCAATTAACATCTGAACCCTTCCATCAATTAACATCAGAACCCTTCCATCAATTAACATCAGAACCCTTCCATCAATTAACATAAGAACCCTTCCATCAATTAACATAAGAACCCTTCCATCAATTAACATCTGTCAGAACCCTTCCATCAATTAACATCAGAACCCTTCCATCAATTAACATCAGAACCCTTCCATCAATTAACATCAGAACCCTTCCATCAATTAACATCTGTCAGAACCCTTCCATCAATTAACATCAGAACCCTTCCATCAATTAACATCAGAACCCTTCCATCAATTAACATCAGAACCCTTCCATCAATTAACATCTGTCAGAACCCTTCCATCAATTAACATCTGTCAGAACCCTTCCATCAATTGACATCTGTCAGAACCCTTCTATCAATTAACATCTGTCAGAACCCTTCCATCAATTAACATCTGTCAGAACCCTTCTATCAATTAACATCTGTCAGAACCCTTCCATCAATTAACATCTGTCAGAACCCTTCTATCAATTAACATCTG
Organism: Salvelinus fontinalis; assembly: GCF_029448725.1. Classification (NCBI taxonomy): domain Eukaryota; kingdom Metazoa; phylum Chordata; class Actinopteri; order Salmoniformes; family Salmonidae; genus Salvelinus; species Salvelinus fontinalis. The sequence continues at coordinate 4,718 of NW_026602376.1, read as the reverse complement.
TCAGAACCCTTCCATCAATTAATATCTGTCAGAACCCTTCCATCAATTAACATCTGTCAGAACCCTTCCATCAATTAACATCTGTCAGAACCCTTCCATCAATTAACATCTGTCAGAACCCTTCCATCAATTAACATCTGTCAGAACCCTTCCATCAATTAACATCAGAACCCTTCCATCAATTAACATCTGAACCCTTCCATCAATTAACATCTGAACCCTTCCATCAATTAACATCAGAACCCTTCCATCAATTAACATCAGAACCCTTCCATCAATTAACATAAGAACCCTTCCATCAATTAACATAAGAACCCTTCCATCAATTAACATAAGAACCCTTCCATCAATTAACATCAGAACCCTTCCATCAATTAACATCAGAACCCTTCCATCAATTAACATCAGAACCCTTCCATCAATTAACATCTGTCAGAACCCTTCCATCAATTAACATCAGAACCCTTCCATCAATTAACATCAGAACCCTTCCATCAATTAACATCAGAACCCTTCCATCAATTAACATCTGTCAGAACCCTTCCATCAATTAACATCTGTCAGAACCCTTCCATCAATTGACATCTGTCAGAACCCTTCTATCAATTAACATCTGTCAGAACCCTTCCATCAATTAACATCTGTCAGAACCCTTCTATCAATTAACATCTGTCAGAACCCTTCTATCAATTAACATCTGTCAGAACCCTTCCATCAATTAACATCTGTCAGAACCCTTCCATCAATTAACATCTGTCAGAACCCTTCCATCAATTAACATCTGTCAGAACCCTTCCATCAATTAACATCAGAACCCTTCCATCAATTAACATCTGAACCCTTCCATCAATTAACATCTGAACCCTTCCATCAATTAACATCAGAACCCTTCCATCAATTAACATCAGAACCCTTCCATCAATTAACATCTGTCAGAACCCTTCCATCAATTAACATCTGTCAGAACCCTTCCATCAATTGACATCTGTCAGAACCCTTCTATCAATTAACATCTGTCAGAACCCTTCCATCAATTAACATCTGTCAGAACCCTTCTATCAATTAACATCTGTCAGAACCCTTCTATCAATTAACATCTGTCAGAACCCTTCCATCAATTAATATCTGTCAGAACCCTTCCATCAATTAACATCTGTCAGAACCCTTCTATCAATTAACATCTGTCAGAACCCTTCCATCAATTAACATCAGAACCCTTCCATCAATTAACATCAGAACCCTTCCATCAATTAACATAAGAACCCTTCCATCAATTAACATAAGAACCCTTCCATCAATTAACATCTGTCAGAACCCTTCCATCAATTAACATCAGAACCCTTCCATCAATTAACATCAGAACCCTTCCATCAATTAGCATCAGAACCCTTCCATCAATTAACATCTGTCAGAACCCTTCCATCAATTAACATCAGAACCCTTCCATCAATTAACATCAGAACCCTTCCATCAATTAACATCAGAACCCTTCCATCAATTAACATCTGTCAGAACCCTTCCATCAATTAACATCAGAACCCTTCCATCAATTAACATGAGGACCCTTCCATCAATTAACATCAGAACCCTTCCATCAATTAACATCTGTCAGAACCCTTCCATCAATTAACATCTGAACCCTTCCGTCAATTAACATCAGAACCCTCCCATCAATTAACATCTGTCAGACCCCTTCCATCAATTAACATCTGTCAGAACCCTTCCATCAATTAACATCAGAACCCTTCCATCAATAAACATCAGAACCCTTCCATCAATTAACATCTGAACCCTTCCATCAATTAACATCTGTCAGAACCCTTCCATCAATTAACATCTGTCAGACCCCTTCCATCAATTAACATCAGAACCCTTCCATCAATTAACATCAGAACCCTTCCATCAATTAACATCAGAACCCTTCCATCAATTAACATCAGAACCCTTCCATCAATTAACATCAGAACCCTTCCATCAATTAACATCAGAACCCTTCCATCAATTAACATCAGAACCCTTCCATCAATTAACATAAGAACCCTTCCATCAATTAACATCTGTCAGAACCCTTCCATCAATTAACATCTGTCAGAACTCTTCCATCAATTAACATCAGAACCCTTCCATCAATTAACATCTGTCAGAACCCTTCCATCAATTAACATCTGTCAGAACCCTTCCATCAATTAACATCAGAACCCTTCCATCAATTAACATCTGAACCCTTCCATCAATTAACATCAGAACCCTTCCATCAATTAACATCAGAACCCTTCCATCAATTAACATCAGAACCCTTCCATCAATTAACATCAGAACCCTTCCATCAATTAACATCAGAACCCTTCCATCAATTAACATCAGAACTCTTCCATCAATTAACATCAGAACCCTTCCATCAATTAACATCAGAACCCTTCCATCAATTAACATCAGAACCCTTCCATCAATTAACATCAGAACCCTTCCATCAATTAACATCAGAACCCTTCCATCAATTAACATCAGAACCCTTCCATCAATTAACATCTGAACCCTTCCATCAATTAACATCTGAACCCTTCCATCAATTAACATCTGTCAGAACCCTTCCATCAATTAACATCTGTCAGAACCCTTCTATCAATTAACATCTGTCAGAACCCTTCCATCAATTAACATCTGTCAGAACCCTTCTATCAATTAACATCTGTCAGAACCCTTCCATCAATTAACATCTGTCAGAACCCTTCTATCAATTAACATCTGTCAGAACCCTACCATCAATTAATATCTGTCAGAACCCTTCCATCAATTAACATCTGTCAGAACCCTTCCATCAATTAACATCTGTCAGAACCCTTCCATCAATTAACATCTGTCAGAACCCTTCCATCAATTAACATCTGTCAGAACCCTTCCATCAATTAACATCAGAACCCTTCCATCAATTAACATCTGAACCCTTCCATCAATTAACATCTGAACCCTTCCATCAATTAACATCAGAACCCTTCCATCAATTAACATCAGAACCCTTCCATCAATTAACATAAGAACCCTTCCATCAATTAACATAAGAACCCTTCCATCAATTAACATCTGTCAGAACCCTTCCATCAATTAACATCAGAACCCTTCCATCAATTAACATCAGAACCCTTCCATCAATTAACATCAGAACCCTTCCATCAATTAACATCTGTCAGAACCCTTCCATCAATTAACATCAGAACCCTTCCATCAATTAACATCAGAACCCTTCCATCAATTAACATCAGAACCCTTCCATCAATTAACATCTGTCAGAACCCTTCCATCAATTAACATCAGAACCCTTCCATCAATTAACATGAGGACCCTTCTATCAATTAACATCAGAACCCTTCCATCAATTAACATCTGTCAGAACCCTTCCATCAATTAACATCTGAACCCTTCCATCAATTAACATCAGAACCCTCCCATCAATTAACATCTGTCAGACCCCTTCCATCAATTAACATCTGTCAGAACCCTTCCATCAATTAACATCAGAACCCTTCCATCAATAAACATCAGAACCCTTCCATCAATTAACATAAGAACCCTTCCATCAATTAACATCTGTCAGAACCCTTCCATCAATTAACATCTGTCAGACCCCTTCCATCAATTAACATCAGAACCCTTCCATCAATTAACATCAGAACCCTTCCATCAATTAACATCAGAACCCTTCCATCAATTAACATCAGAACCCTTCCATCAATTAACATCAGAACCCTTCCATCAATTAACATCAGAACCCTTCCATCAATTAACATAAGAACCCTTCCATCAATTAACATCTGTCAGAACCCTTCCATCAATTAACATCTGTCAGAACTCTTCCATCAATTAACATCAGAACCCTTCCATCAATTAACATCTGTCAGAACCCTTCCATCAATTAACATCTGTCAGAACCCTTCCATCAATTAACATCAGAACCCTTCCATCAATTAACATCTGAACCCTTCCATCAATTAACATCAGAACCCTTCCATCAATTAACATCAGAACCCTTCCATCAATTAACATCAGAACCCTTCCATCAATTAACATCAGAACCCTTCCATCAATTAACATCAGAACCCTTCCATCAATTAACATCAGAACCCTTCCATCAATTAACATCAGAACTCTTCCATCAATTAACATCAGAACCCTTCCATCAATTAACATCAGAACCCTTCCATCAATTAACATCAGAACCCTTCCATCAATTAACATCAGAACCCTTCCATCAATTAACATCAGAACCCTTCCATCAATTAACATCAGAACCCTTCCATCAATTAACATCTGAACCCTTCCATCAATTAACATCTGAACCCTTCCATCAATTAACATCTGTCAGAACCCTTCTATCAATTAACATCTGTCAGAACCCTTCCATCAATTAACATCTGTCAGAACCCTTCTATCAATTAACATCTGTCAGAACCCTTCCATCAATTAACATCTGTCAGAACCCTTCTATCAATTAACATCTGTCAGAACCCTTCCATCAATTAATATCTGTCAGAACCCTTCCATCAATTAACATCTGAACCCTTCCATCAATTAACATCAGAACCCTTCCATCAAGTAACATCAGAACCCTTCCATCAATTAACATAAGAACCCTTCCATCAATTAACATAAGAACCCTTCCATCAATTAACATCAGAACCCTTCCATCAATTAACATCAGAACCCTTCCATCAATTAACCTG
>NW_026602375.1:0-19196 GCF_029448725.1 Salvelinus fontinalis | reverse complement strand
CTCCCCCAAGCCCACATTGATTGTGCTCACCACTCCGAGGTGCACAACACAGGCACCGGAAAATCCCCCATACTGCCTGGTTTAACCTGTTGAGGATGGGGGCGCTGTTGAGACTATTTATGCTAATTGGGTAATTTTTTAAACGGCTTCCCACAAAATCCTTGATCGTACAATATGCATATTATTATTATTATTGGATAGAAAACAGTCTATAGTTTCTATAGGAGTTGAAATTTTGTCTCTAAGTGGAACAGAGCCCATTCTACAGCAATTTCCCTGACATGGAGTCAGATTTCAGAAATGTTGGCCACTGTTCTGAAGTCAGTTAAAAGGGAACTGTTATTGCTATGACTATACGGACACTTCTTACGTCTTCCCCTGGATGCCTTTACGTGATGACGATTCCAATGGGGTCGATTGCGCGTTCACAGGCCCTATAAATTAAAAAACCCTGAGGCTAGCAAGTCTTTTCTTGCTGCGTAACGCGCGTGGAGGACACCGACCCTCTCCTGTTCCAAGCGTTAGTTTAGCCTGTTATATTTCTCCGGTCATCTTTTCACTCGTTATAGGAGTTAAAAACATCATAAGGTAGTTAATTTAAAGCGTTTTATAGCAATTTATATCCGTTTAGTGCGATTTTGGGACATTTATTTTTGAAACGATGTGAATAGCTGGGCACGCTTTTCAGTTCATCCCGAACGCAGTTGGCATTTCCACATGGCAAGAGGACAGCTTTCCACCAAAAGACGATTACTCCCAAGAAAGGATCCTTTGCCCAAGATACTGATGGAAGAACAGCTCAAGGTAGGACATTTTTATTATGATAAATCGTGTTTCTGTCGAAACATTTTAGTGGCTTAGGACGCCATGTTTTTTGACGTAGCTTCGCTTGGCGCAAACTGTATTGAAAAGTAAGGATAAATTAAAAAATGTAATTCCGCAATTGTATTAAGAATTAAATTGTCTATCAATCCCTGTCCACCCTATATTTTTTAGTCACGTTTATGAGTATTTATGTATAAGAGTAGATCACTGTCTAAGTGGCGCAAGGACATTTTCTGACCAGCTGAGCTACATTTCACATTGTCTAACCATGATTTTGGTGGCTAAATATAAACATTTTCGATCAAACTCTATATGGATTGTGTAATATGATGTTACAGGAGTGTCATCGGAAGAATTCTGAGAAGGTTAGTGAAAAAAATTTATATCTTTTGGCGATGTTGACTTTTATCGCTCACTTTGGCTAGAATCAATGCTGGGCTGCTATGTGCTATGTGCTATGCTAATATAACGATTTATTGTGTTTTCGCTGTAAGACACTTAGAAAATCTGAAATATTGTCTGTATTCACAGGATCTGTGTCTTTCGATTCGTGTATGCTGTGTATTTTTACGAAATGTTTGATGATTAGTAAGTAGGTAAACACGTTGCTCTAAGTAGTTTTTCTATTCCATTTGTGACGGTGGGTGCAATTGTAACCTATGCCATCTACCTGAAATATGCACTTTTTTCTAACAAAACCTATCCCATACCATAAATATGTTATCAGACTGTCATCTAATGAGTTTTTTTGTTGGTTAGGGGCTATAAATATCTTAGTTTAGCCGAATTGGTGATGGCTACTGGTGTTGGTGGACAAATAAAAGATGGTGGATTATGCTAATGTGTTTTTAGGTAATAGATGTACATCTTTACATATTGTGTCTTCCCTGTAAAACATTTTAAAAATCGGACATGTTGACTGGATTCACAAGATCTGTGTCTTTCATTAGCTGTATTGGACTTTAATGTGTGAAAGTTAAATATTTTAAAAAAATATTTTTTTTGAATTTCGCGGCACTGGTTTTTCAGTGGGGGGGGGGGGGGTGTGCCGCTAGCGGCACGCTGATCCTAGATTAACACTGGATTTCTCGCCAACTTCCCGAATCTCGCACGATGACCTCATCTTCTGGAGTCGATGGCCTTCTTGTGAACAATCCGGCACACAGTGGGTTTTGGGACGCTTAAAAGTGCTTGCTATTACCCTCTAGGAATGGCAGTGGTCTAGCAAGTAAACAATGATCCGGACCTTGAAGTGCTGTCCCCAACCATGATCCTTCTCATAGTGAAGCAGTCTCGTGAGCTGTACCCAACCATGATCCTTCTCATAGTGAAGCAGTCTCGTGAGCTGTCCCCAACCATGATCCTTCTCATAGTGAAGCAGTCTCGTGAGCTGTCCCCAACCATGATCCTTCTCATAGTGAAGCAGTCTCGTGAGCTGTCCCCAACCATGATCCTTCTCAAAGTGAAGCAGTCTCGTGAGCTGTCCCCAACCATGATCCTTCTCATAGTGAAGCAGTCATATGAGCTGTCCCCAAACATGATCCTTCACCTAGTGAAGCAGTCTCATGAGCTTTCCCCAAACCATGATCCTTCACCTAGCTAATTAGTATTTGGTAGCATTGCCTTTAAATTGTTTGATTTGGGTCAAACGTTTTGGGTAGCCTCCCACAAGCTTCCCGCAATAAGTTAGGAGAATTTTGGCCCATTCCTCCTGACAGAGCTGGTGTTACTGAGTCAGGTTTGTAGGCCTCCTTGCTCACACACGCCTTTTCAGTTCTGCCCACAAATTGTCTATGGGATTGAGGTCAGGGCTTTGTGATGGCCACTCCAATACCTTGACTTTGTTGTCCTTAAGCCATTTTGCCACGACTTTGGAAGTATGCTTGGGGTCATTGTCCATTTGGAAGACTCATTTGCAACCAAGCTTTAACTTCCTGACTGCTGTCTGGAGATGTTGCTTCAATTTATCCACATCATTTTCCTTCCTCATGACGCCATCTATTTTGTGAAGTGCACCAGTCCCTCCTGCAGCAAAGCACCCCCACAACATGATGCTGCTACCCCCGTGCTTCACGGTTGGGATGGTGTTCTTTGGCTTGCAAGCATCCCCCTTTTATTCTCCAAACATAACGATGGTCATTATGGTCAAACAGTTCTATTTTTGTGTCATCAGACCAGAGGACATTTCTCCAAAAAGTACGATCTTTGTCGCCATGTGCAGTTGCAAACGGTAGTCTGGCTTTTTAATGGCGGTTTTGGAGCAGTGGCTCCTTCCTTGCTGAGCGGCCTTCCAGTTTATGTCGATATAGGACTCGTTTTACTATGGATATAGGACTTGTTTTATTGTGGATATATATACTTTTGTACCCGTTTCCTCCATCTTCACAAGGTCCTTTTCTGTTCTGGGATTCATTTGCTCTTTTCGCACTAAAGTACTTTAATCTCTAGGAGACAGAACGCATCTCCTCCCTGAGCGGTATGACAGCTGCGTGGTCCCATGTTGTTTATACTTGCGTACTATTGTTTGTACAGATGAACGTGCTACCGTCAGGCGTTTGGAAATTGCTCCCAAGGATGAACCTGACTTGTGGAAGTCTACAGTTTTTTTTCCTGAGGTCTTGGCTGGTTTCTTTTGATTTTCCCATGATGTCAAGCAAAGAGGCATTGAGTTTGAAGGTAGGCCTTGAAATACATAAACAGGTACACCTCCAATAGGCTCATTGACATCATTTGAGTCAATCAGAAGCTTCTAAAGCCATGACATTTTCTGGAAGTTTCCAAGCTGTTTAAAGGCACAGTTAACTTAGTGTATGTAAACCTCTGACCCACTGGAATTGTGATAGGTTATTTCACTGTGTCTGTAAACAATTGTTGGAAAAATTACTTGTGTCATACACAAAGTAGATGTCCTAACCGACTTGCCAAAACTATAGTTTGTTAACAAGACATTTGTGGCTCCAACCTAAGTGTATGTACTTCCGACTTCAACTGTATGTATATATGTGTATATATATACACTGCTCAAAAAAATAAAGGGAACACTTAAACAACACAATGTAACTCCAAGTCAATCACACTTCTGTGAAATCAAACTGTCCAACTAGGAAGCAACACTGATTGACAATAAATTTCAAATGCTGTTGTGCAAATAGAATAGACAAAAGGTGGAAATTATAGGCAATTAGCAAGACACCCCCAAAAAAGGAGTGATTCTGCAGGTGGTGACCACAGACAACTTCTCAGTTCCTATGCTTCCTGGCTGATGTTTTGGTCACTTTTGAATGCTGGCGGTGCTCTCACTCTAGTGGTAGCATGAGACGGAGTCTACAACCCACACAAGTGGCTCAGATAGTGCAGTTCATCCAGGATGGCACATCAATGCGAGCTGTGGCAAAAAGGTTTGCTGTGTCTGTCAGCGTAGTGTCCAGAGCATGGAGGCGCTACCAGGAGACAGGCCAGTACATCAGGAGACGTGGAGGAGGCCGTAGGAGGGCAACAACCCAGCAGCAGGACCGCTACCTCTGCCTTTGTGCCAGGAGGTGCACTGCCAGAGACCTGCAAAATGACCTCCAGCAGTTACAGTCCCACCTCAACAACAGCCAGTGAAATTGCAGGGCGCCAAATTCAAAACAGAAATCTCATAATTAAAATTCCTCAAACATACAAGTATTATACACCATTTTAAAAATAAACTTCTCGTTAATCCAGCCAGTGTCTGATTTCAAAAAGGCTTTACGGCGAAAGCACACCTTGCGATTATGTTAGGTCAGCGCCAAGTCACAGAAAAACATACAGCCATTTTCCAAAGAAGGAGAGGTGTCACAAAACTCAGAAATAGCATTATAAATATTCACTTACCTTTGATGATCTTCATCGGAATGCACTCCCAGGAATCCCAGTTCCAAAATGTTCATTTTGTTCGATAAAGTCCATAATTTATGTCCAAATACCTCCTTTTTGTTTGCGCGTTTAGCCCAGTAATCCAAATACTCAATGCGCGATCACTTAGTTCAGACGAAAAGTAAAAAAAGTTGTAATACAGTTCGTAGAAACATGTCAAACGATGTATAGAATCAATCTTTAAGATGTTTTTATCATAAATCTTCAATAATGTTTCAACTGGACAATTCCTTTGTCTTTAGAAATGAAAAGGAACGCAGCTAACTTTCACGGCCGTGCGCCTGACTGAACTCATGGCATTCTGCCAGACCTCTGACTCAAACAGCTCTTATTCGCTCCCCCTTCACAGTAGAAGCCTGAAACAAGGTTCTAAAGACTGTGGACATCTAGTGGAAGCCTTAGGAAGTGCAATATGACTCCATAAACACTGTATATTGGATAGGCAATGAGTTGAAAAACTGCAAACCTGAGATTTCCCACTTCCTGGTTGGATTTTTTCTCAGGTTTTTGCCTGCCATATGAGTTATGTTATACTCACAGACATCATTCAAACAGTTTTAGAAACTTCAGAGTGTTTTCTATCCAAATCTACTAATAATATGCATATCTTATCTTCTGGTTTACTCTGGGCACTTTATTCATCCAAGCTACTCAATACTGCCCCCGTTCCCAAAGAAGTTAATGCATAAATAGCTGTCTCTGAAAAATTCTGTCTGGATTAATTGTAACTTTGGAAACAGCAACAAAATTTAGGTGAGCGTTGATGGCGCCCCATGATAACCAGTCCCCACTTTGCCAAAGGCATTGGCGCAAAATATTTAGGTTGTCCATGCCCAGGACGCCTCTCTAGGGTGCTGTTGGAGAGACGCAGCCCTTCAGCGCTCCACCAACGTTCCATCAAATTAATTTAACATGAATTCTGTAGTCTACGGTCGAAAGACTAGTAGCCTAGGTGGTTTTACGGTAGCCTATAGACTGGAAACCAAATATAGGGTGAGTATTGGTTAAGTGGGACAGCTGGCAAAGTGGGACACTTAAGCTTTGTAATGGATATATTTAAATGTATACAATAACATAACCACCAATCAATGCATGTGTGTTCGTGAGGAAGTATGTGATGATAAAAAAATGGGTTCAATTGGTATGATGTCATCGTTGTGGGCGTGGCCTCCCGTCTAATGACACGTCTCTAGTCGTACTGGTAAGTAAAATGGCATAGTGTTCTGAGGTAAATAATGTAAAGGTTATTAAAAAAATATATATATTCAGTGTCTCATTACAACCTATTTTGTAATGGGATGTAATTGTAAACAAAATGACTAAATTGATTTCTTACTACTCTCGTCTTTTGAGAATATTGACATTTTGACAGGTGTCCCAGTATGCCAATCACCTACTGTCAAACTGGGACACCCTGTTACTGTCAAACTGGGACAGCCTGTTACTGTCAAACTGGGACAACCTGTTACTGTCAAACTGGGACAACCTGTTACTGTCAAACTGGGACAACCTGTTACTGTCAAACTGGGACAGCCTGTTACTGTCAAACTGGGACAGCCTGTTACTGTCAAACTGGGACAGCCTGTTACTGTCAAACTGGGACAACCTGTTACTGTCAAACTGGGACAACCTGTTACTGTCAAACTGGGACATCCTGTTACTGTCAAACTGGGACAACCTGTTACTGTCAAACTGGGACAACCTGTTACTGTCAAACTGGGACATCCTGTTACTGTCAAACTGGGACACCCTGTTACTGTCCAACTGGGACACCCTGTTACTGTCCAACTGGGACAGCCTGTTACTGTCAAACTGGGACAACCTGTTACTGTCAAACTGGGACAGCCTGTTACTGTCAAACTGGGACAGCCTGTTACTGTCAAACTGGGACAGCCTGTTACTGTCAAACTGGGACAGCCTGTTACTGTCAAACTGGGACATCCTGTTATTGTCAAATTGGGACAGCCTGTTACTGTCAAACTGGGACAGCCTGTTACTGTCAAACTGGGACAACCTGTTACTGTCAAACTGGGACATCCTGTTATTGTCAAACTGGGACAGCCTGTTACTGTCAAACTGGGACAACCTGTTACTGTCAAACTGGGACACCTTGTTACTGTTAGACTAGGACAACCTGTTACTGTCAAACTGGGACAACCTGTTACTGTCAAACTGGGACAGCCTGTTACTGTCAAACTGGGACAACCTGTTACTGTCAAACGGGGACAACCTGTTACTGTCAAACGGGGACAACCTGTTACTGTTAGACTAGGACAACCCTGTTACTGTTAGACTAGGACACTCCTCTCAGCCATTTTAATGCAGAACAAATATTTTGGGATATAATGAAATACACACATTTTTTAAAATAGGATAAAATGTTCAACTATATTTTCCTCAAATCTGCTGTCAGCTAGCTTGTAGAAAAAGCTAGAATAGCTGCATTTTACTTAGAAAGATATTACCTCACTAATATTAAAAATCCTAGCTAGCTATATTCATAACCATACAGGTATACGATGACAGCTGTTAACATTCTACAAGGAAAGAGCCACTTAATTAATGATGTAATCAGAAACCAGATCACCCTGGATACCAGACTTAGATGAGTCATAACTCAGTTCTAGAATGTTTTCATTGATGAGAATTGATCTAAAAATCTATTGACATTCAGAATTCTTGACTTTGTTTAAACACCCAGCCTGTATTGTAGTTTCATGACCAGAGACACATCTTCAAAGGCACAGTATTTATTTATTCAGAGTGGTACATGCATTCACACAGTCTTTTGGATCCTTCCCATTGTATGATTGATATGTCAAGTAATAAAATCCCATGCTCTCATTTTAAAGTTTATGGAAGAAATGCACTTGTCCTCATGTGAAAATGTCTTTATTAAATATTCTACAGCCGTAATGTCAATCAAATCAAATTTTATGCGCTAGTAGCGTTTCAATCAGTTACGTCACTTGCTCTGAAACCTAGATGTAGTGTTGCCCCTTGCTCTGCAAGGGCTGCGGCTTTTGTGGAGCGATGGGTAACGATGCTTCGTGGGTGACTGTTGTTGATGTGTGCAGAGGGTCCCTGGTTCGCGCCCGTGTCGGGGCGAGGGGACGGTTTAAAGTTATACTGTTACACTTAATATAAGACATTTTGTCACATTTGTCGTAACGATGAGACCAAGGCGCAGCGTGATATGAATACATTCTTATTTTAATGAAGAAAGAACACTAAACAAACTAACAAAGTAACAAAACGAACGTGAAGCTATTCAAAACGAGTGCTGACAGGCAACTACACATAGACAAGAACCCACGAAACCAAAGGGAAAATGGCAACCTAAATAGGATCCCCAATCAGAGACAACGATAAACAGCTGCCTCTGATTGGGAACCAATTCAGGTCACCATAGACCTACAATTACCTAGACTTACAAGAACTCCTAGATCTACAAAAACCCTGACCTGACCAAAATAATAAAGAAAACATAGATAACTAAGGTCAAGGTGTGACAGTACCCCCCCCCCCCCCCCAAAGGTGCGGACTCCCGACCGCAAACCTGAACTTATAGGGGAGGGTCCAGGTGGGCATCTACCCTCGGTGGCGGATCTGGTTCTGGACGCCGCTCCCCATCTTTACACTGGTCCCTCTGCCTTTGTAGAGCTGAGCCGTGGCTCATCGCCGTTAGCTCTGGACTGTGGCTCATCGCCGGAGACCCCGGGCTGGGGACCTTCGCCGGAGACCCCGGGCTGGGGACCTTCGCCGGATACCCCGGGCTGGGGACCTTCGCCGGAGACCCCGGGCTGGGGACCTTCGCCGGAGACCCCGGGCTGGAGACCTTCGCCGGAGACCCCGGGGTGGAGACCTTCGCCGGAGACCCCGGGCTGGGGACCTTCGTCGGAGACCCCGGGCCGGGGCCCGTCGTTGGAGCTTCCGGACTGGCTACTGTCGCCGGAAGCTCCGGACTGGGTACTGTCGCCGGAAGCTCCGGACTGGGTACTGTCGCCGGAAGCTCCGGACTGGGTACTGTCGCCGGAAGCTTCGGACTGGGTACTGTCGCCGGAAGCTCTGGACTGCCGAGTCGCACTGGATACCTGGTGCATGGTGCCAGTACTAGTAGTACCGGGCTGTAGACACGCACCTCATGGCGAGTGTGAGGAGCAGGCACAGGACGTACTGGACTGTGGAGGCGTACTGGAGATCTGCAGCGTATAGATGGCACAATGCGTCCTGGCTGGATGCTCACTTGAGCCCGGCAAGTGCGGGGCGCTAACACAGGTCGCACTGGGCTATGCAGCTGCACCTTAGACACAGTACGCAGAGCCGGCGCAGGATATCCTGGTCCAAGGAGGTATACTGGAGACCAGGAGCGCTGAGCCGGCACTATCCGTCCTGGCTGGAGGCACATTCTAGCCCGGCAACTGCGAGGAGCTGGAATAGAGCGCACCGGGCTAAGAATGCGAACTGGAGACACCGTGCGCATCTCTGCATAACACGTTGGCTCAGGTTGGCTCAGGTCTCCAACCCGACTCAGCCAATCTCCTCGTGTTCCCCCCCCAAAAAAATTGGGGGCTAGCCGCTTCCGTGCTAGCCGTGTCCCCTCATATCATCGCCGTTCCTCCTGCGCTGTTTCTACCTGCCTCCATGGCAGGGTCTTGTCCCCTGCCATTACCTCCTCCCAGGTCCAGGATGTCCTCCACTCATCTTTCTCCCGGGTCCATGATGTCCATTCCTCATCTTTCTCCCGGGTCCATGACGTCTGCTCCATCAAACGATGCTTGGTCCTTTTATGGTGGGTTCTTCTGTCACGGTCGTCGTAATGAGGAGACCAAGGCGCAGCGTGATATGAATACATTCTTCTTTTAATGAAGAAAGAACACTAAACAAACTAACAAAACAAATGTGAAGCTATACAAAACGAGTGCTGACAGGCAACTACACATAGACAAGAACCCCTGAAACCAAAGGGAAAATGGCAACCTAAATAGGATCCCCAATCAGAGACCGATAAAAAGCTGCCTCTGATTGGGAACCAATTCAGGCCGATATACATATACCTAGACTTACCAAAACCCCTAGACAATACAAAACAAGCATACCCACCCTCGTCACACCCCGACCTAACCAAAATAATAAAGAAAACATAGATAACTAAGGTCAGGGCGTGACACATTTGAAATGATTTATACTTTTACTTTTGATACTTACGTATATTTTAGCAATTACATGTACTTTTGATACTTAAGTATATTTAAAACCAAATACTTTTAGGCTTTTACTCAAGTAGTATTTTACTGGGTGACTTTCCATTTTACTTGAGTAACTTTCTACTAAAGTATCTATACTTTTACTCAAGTATGAGAATTTGGTACTTTTTCCACCACTGACTTTGAGTATTTAGTACAACCAATGCATTTCAAGGTGTTCAGTCATGCATTAAAAGGCATGTAACACTTAACCTCCTTCCTCTTGGCAGGTCTCTATAGGCAACCAGGGGATTCTATTTGTGCTGTCATCAGTGAGATAGCTATGTATTTAACCTCCTTCCTCTTGGCAGGTCTCTATAGGCAACCAGGGGATTCTATTTGTGCTGTCATCAGTGAGATAGCTATGTATTTAACCTCCTTCCTCTTGGCAGGTCTCTATAGGCAACCAGGGGATTCTATTTGTGCTGTCATCAGTGAGATAGCTATGTATTTAACCTCCTTCCTCTTGGCAGGTCTCTATAGGCAACCAGGGGATTCTATTTGTGCAGTCATCAGTGAGATAGCTATGTATTTAACCTCCTTCCTCTTGGCAGGTCTCTATAGGCAACCAGGGGATTCTATTTGTGCTGCCATCAGTGAGATAGCTATGTATTTAGCAATTCAATGTTTTTCCAGTAAATAAAATGCACATTGAGTGTTCGGTTAGGAACACCTACCTAATATTGAGTTGCATCCCCATTTTGCCCTCAGAACAGCCTCAATTCGTTGAATGCTTTCCACGGGGATTCTGGTCCATGTTGACTCCAATGCCTCCCACAGTTGTGTCAAGTTGGCTGGATGTCCTTTGGTTGGTGGGCCATTCCTGATACACACAGGAAACTGTTGAGCATGAACATCCCAGCAGCGTTGCAGTTCTTGACACACACCGGTGCGCCTGGCACCTACTACCACACCCCGTTGAAAGGCACTTCAATATTTTGTCTTGTCCATTCACCCTCTGAATGGCACACGTACACAATCCACCCATGTCTTCATTGTATCAAGGCTTAAAAATCCTTCTTTAACCTGTCTCTTACCCTTCACCTACACTGATTTGAAGTGGATTTAACAGGTGACATCAACAGGCGAGGTGATGGCTAATACAAGAACCCCTGCTCTACTGTAGAATAACAGGTGAGGTGATGGCTAATACAAGAACCCCTGCTCTACTGTAGAATAACAGGTGAGGTGATGGCTAATACAGAACCCCTGCTCTACTGTAGAATAACAGGTGAGGTGATGGCTAATACAGAACCCCTGCTCTACTGTAGAATAACAGGTGAGGTGATGGCTAATACAAGAACCCCTGCTCTACTGTAGAATAACAGGTGAGGTGATGGCTAATACAAGAACCCCTGCTCTACTGTAGAATAACAGGTGAGGTGATGGCTAATACAAGAACCCCTGCTCTACTGTAGAATAACAGGTGGGGTGATGGCTAATACAAGAACCCCTGCTCTACTGTAGAATAACAGATGGGTTGATGGCTAATACAAGAACCCCTGCTCTACTGTAGAATAACAGGTGAGGTGATGGCTAATACAAGAACCCCTGCTCTACTGTAGAATAACAGGTGGGGTGATGGCTAATACAAGAACCCCTGCTCTACTGTAGAATAACAGGTGGGGTGATGGCTAATACAAGAACCCCTGCTCTACTGTAGAATAACAGGTGGGGTGATGGCTAATACAAGAACCCCTGCTCTACTGTAGAATAACAGGTGGGGTGATGGCTAATACAAGAACCCCTGCTCTACTGTAGAATAACAGGTGGGGTGATGGCTAATACAAGAACCCCTGCTCTACTGTAGAATAACAGGTGAGGTGATGGCTAATACAAGAACCCCTGCTCTACTGTAGAATAACAGGTGAGGTGATGGCTAATACAAGAACCCCTGCTCTACTGTAGAATAACAGGTGAGGTGATGGATAATACAAGAACCCCTGCTCTACTGTAGAATAACAGGTGGGGTGGTGGATAATACAAGAACCCCTGCTCTACTGTAGAATAACAGGTGAGGTGATGGCTAACACAAGAACCCCTGCTCTACTGTAGAATAACAGGTGAGGTGATGGCTAATACAGAACCCCTGCTCTACTGTAGAATAACAGGTGAGGTGATGGCTAATACAAGAACCCCTGCTCTACTGTAGAATAACAGGTGAGGTGATGGCAAATACAAGAACCCCTGCTCTACTGTAGAATAACAGGTGAGGTGATGGCTAATACAAGAACCCCTGCTCTACTGTAGAATAACAGGTGAGGTGATGGCTAATACAAGAACCCCTGCTCTACTGTAGAATAACAGGTGAGGTGATGGCTAATACAAGAACCCCTGCTCTACTGTAGAATAACAGATGAGGTGATGGCTAATACAAGAACCCCTGCTCTACTGTAGAATAACAGGTGAGGTGATGGCTAATACAAGAACCCCTGCTCTACTGTAGAATAACAGGTGAGGTGATGGATAATACAAGAACACCTGCTCTACTGTAGAATAACAGGTGAGGTGATGGCTAATACAGAACCCCTGCTCTACTGTAGAATAACAGGTGAGGTGATGGCTAATACAGAACCCCTGCTCTACTGTAGAATAACAGGTGAGGTGATGGCTAATACAAGAACACCTGCTCTACTGTAGAATAACAGGTGGGGTGATGGCTAATACAAGAACACCTGCTCTACTGTAGAATAACAGGTGAGGTGATGGCTAATACAGAACCCCTGCTCTACTGTAGAATAACAGGTGAGGTGATGGCTAATACAAGAACACCTGCTCTACTGTAGAATAACAGGTGAGGTGATGGCTAATACAAGAACCCCTGCTCTACTGTAGAATAACAGGTGGGTTGATGGCTAATACAAGAACCCCTGCTCTACTGTAGAATAACAGGTGAGGTGATGGATAATACAAGAACCCCTGCTCTACTGTAGAATAACAGGTGCGTTGATGGCTAATACAAGAACCCCTGCTCTACTGTAGAATAACAGGTGAGGTGATGGCTAATACAGAACCCCTGCTCTACTGTAGAATAACAGGTGAGGTGATGGCTAATACAAGAACCCCTGCTCTACTGTAGAATAACAGGTGAGGTGATGGATAATACAAGAACCCCTGCTCTACTGTAGAATAACAGGTGAGGTGATGGCTAATACAAGAACCCCTGCTCTACTGTAGAATAACAGGTGAGGTGATGGCTAATACAGAACCCCTGCTCTACTGTAGAATAACAGGTGAGGTGATGGCTAATACAAGAACCCCTGCTCTACTGTAGAATAACAGGTGAGGTGATGGCTAATACAGAACCCCTGCTCTACTGTAGAATAACAGGTGAGGTGATGGCTAATACAAGAACCCCTGCTCTACTGTAGAATAACAGGTGAGGTGATGGCTAATACAGAACCCCTGCTCTACTGTAGAATAACAGGTGAGGTGATGGCTAATACAAGAACCCCTGCTCTACTGTAGAATAACAGGTGAGGTGATGGCTAATACAGAACCCCTGCTCTACTGTAGAATAACAGGTGAGGTGATGGATAATACAAGAACCCCTGCTCTACTGTAGAATAACAGGTGAGGTGATGGCTAATACAGAACCCCTGCTCTACTGTAGAATAACAGGTGAGGGCATGGATAATACAAGAACCCCTGCTCTACTGTAGAATAACAGGTGAGGTGATGGCTAATACAGAACCCCTGCTCTACTGTAGAATAACAGGTGAGGTGATGGCTAATACAAGAACCCCTGCTCTACTGTAGAATAACAGGTGAGGTGATGGCTAATACAAGAACCCCTGCTCTACTGTAGAATAACAGGTGGGTTGATGGCTAATACAAGAACCCCTGCTCTACTGTAGAATAACAGGTGAGCTGATGGCTAATACAAGAACCCCTGCTCTACTGTAGAATAACAGGTGAGGTGATGGCTAATACAAGAACCCCTGCTCTACTGTAGAATAACAGGTGAGGTGATGGCTAATACAAGAACCCCTGCTCTACTGTAGAATAACAGGTGGGTTGATGTCTAATACAAGAACCCCTGCTCTACTGTAGAATAACAGGTGAGGTGATGGCTAATACAAGAACCCCTGCTCTACTGTAGAATAACAGGTGAGGTGATGGCTAATACAGAACCCCTGCTCTACTGTAGAATAACAGGTGGGTTAATGGCTAATACAAGAACCCCAGCTCTACTGTAGAATAACAGGTGAGGTGATGGCTAATACAGAACCACTGCTCTACTGTAGAATAACAGGTGAGGTGATGGCTAATACAGAACACCTGCTCTACTGTAGAATAACAGGTGAGGTGATGGCTAATACAGAACACCTGCTCTACTGTAGAATAACAGGTGAGGTGATGGCTAATACAGAACCCCTGCTCTACTGTAGAATAACAGGTGGGGTGATGGCTAATACAAGAACCCCTGCTCTACTGTAGAATAACAGGTGAGGTGATGGCTAATACAGAACCCCTGCTCTACTGTAGAATAACAGGTGAGGTGATGGCTAATACAGAACCCCTGCTCTACTGTAGAATAACAGGTGAGGTGATGGCTAATACAAGAACCCCTGCTCTACTGTAGAATAACAGGTGAGGTGATGGCTAATACAGAACCCCTGCTCTACTGTAGAATAACAGGTGAGGTGATGGCTAATACAGAACACCTGCTCTACTGTAGAATAACAGGTGAGGTGATGGCTAATACAGAACACCTGCTCTACTGTAGAATAACAGGTGAGGTGGTGGATAATACAAGAACCCCTGCTCTACTGTAGAATAACAGGTGAGGTGATGGCTAATACAAGAACCCCTGCTCTACTGTAGAATAACAGGTGAGGTGATGGCTAATACAAGAACCACTGCTCTACTGTAGAATAACAGGTGAGGTGATGGCTAATACAAGAACACCTGCTCTACTGTAGAATAACAGGTGAGGTGATGGCTAATACAGAACCCCTGCTCTACTGTAGAATAACAGGTGAGGTGATGGATAATACAAGAACCCCTGCTCTACTGTAGAATAACAGGTGAGGTGATGGCTAATACAAGAACCCCTGCTCTACTGTAGAATAACAGGTGAGGTGATGGCTAATACAAGAACCCCTGCTCTACTGTAGAATAACAGGTGAGGTGATGGCTAATACAAGAACCCCTGCTCTACTGTAGAATAACAGGTGGGTTGATGTCTAATACAAGAACCCCTGCTCTACTGTAGAATAACAGGTGAGGTGATGGCTAATACAAGAACCCCTGCTCTACTGTAGAATAACAGGTGAGGTGATGGCTAATACAGAACCCCTGCTCTACTGTAGAATAACAGGTGGGTTGATGGCTAATACAAGAACCCCAGCTCTACTGTAGAATAACAGGTGAGGTGATGGCTAATACAGAACCACTGCTCTACTGTAGAATAACAGGTGAGGTGATGGCTAATACAGAACACCTGCTCTACTGTAGAATAACAGGTGAGGTGATGGCTAATACAGAACACCTGCTCTACTGTAGAATAACAGGTGAGGTGATGGCTAATACAGAACCCCTGCTCTACTGTAGAATAACAGGTGGGGTGATGGCTAATACAAGAACCCCTGCTCTACTGTAGAATAACAGGTGAGGTGATGGCTAATACAGAACCCCTGCTCTACTGTAGAATAACAGGTGAGGTGATGGCTAATACAGAACCCCTGCTCTACTGTAGAATAACAGGTGAGGTGATGGCTAATACAAGAATCCCTGCTCTACTGTAGAATAACAGGTGAGGTGATGGCTAATACAGAACCCCTGCTCTACTGTAGAATAACAGGTGAGGTGATGGCTAATACAGAACACCTGCTCTACTGTAGAATAACAGGTGAGGTGATGGCTAATACAGAACACCTGCTCTACTGTAGAATAACAGGTGAGGTGGTGGATAATACAAGAACCCCTGCTCTACTGTAGAATAACAGGTGAGGTGATGGCTAATACAATAACCCCTGCTCTACTGTAGAATAACAGGTGAGGTGATGGCTAATACAAGAACCACTGCTCTACTGTAGAATAACAGGTGAGGTGATGGCTAATACAGAACCCCTGCTCTACTGTAGAATAACAGGTGAGGTGATGGCTAATACAGAACCCCTGCTCTACTGTAGAATAACAGGTGAGGTGATGGCTAATACAAGAACCCCTGCTCTACTGTAGAATAACAGGTGAGGTGATGGCTAATACAGAACCCCTGCTCTACTGTAGAATAACAGGTGAGGTGATGGCTAATACAGAACACCTGCTCTACTGTAGAATAACAGGTGAGGTGATGGCTAATACAGAACACCTGCTCTACTGTAGAATAACAGGTGAGGTGGTGGATAATACAAGAACCCCTGCTCTACTGTAGAATAACAGGTGAGGTGATGGCTAATACAAGAACCCCTGCTCTACTGTAGAATAACAGGTGAGGTGATGGCTAATACAAGAACCACTGCTCTACTGTAGAATAACAGGTGAGGTGATGGCTAATACAAGAACACCTGCTCTACTGTAGAATAACAGGTGAGGTGATGGCTAATACAGAACCCCTGCTCTACTGTAGAATAACAGGTGAGGTGATGGATAATACAAGAACCCCTGCTCTACTGTAGAATAACAGGTGAGGTGATGGCTAATACAAGAACCCCTGCTCTACTGTAGAATAACAGGTGAGGTGATGGCTAATACAAGAACCCCTGCTCTACTGTAGAATAACAGGTGAGGTGATGGCTAATACAAGAACCCCTGCTCTACTGTAGAATAACAGGTGGGTTGATGTCTAATACAAGAACCCCTGCTCTACTGTAGAATAACAGGTGAGGTGATGGCTAATACAAGAACCCCTGCTCTACTGTAGAATAACAGGTGAGGTGATGGCTAATACAGAACCCCTGCTCTACTGTAGAATAACAGGTGGGTTGATGGCTAATACAAGAACCCCAGCTCTACTGTAGAATAACAGGTGAGGTGATGGCTAATACAGAACCACTGCTCTACTGTAGAATAACAGGTGAGGTGATGGCTAATACAGAACACCTGCTCTACTGTAGAATAACAGGTGAGGTGATGGCTAATACAGAACACCTGCTCTACTGTAGAATAACAGGTGAGGTGATGGCTAATACAGAACCCCTGCTCTACTGTAGAATAACAGGTGGGGTGATGGCTAATACAAGAACCCCTGCTCTACTGTAGAATAACAGGTGAGGTGATGGCTAATACAGAACCCCTGCTCTACTGTAGAATAACAGGTGAGGTGATGGCTAATACAGAACCCCTGCTCTACTGTAGAATAACAGGTGAGGTGATGGCTAATACAAGAATCCCTGCTCTACTGTAGAATAACAGGTGAGGTGATGGCTAATACAGAACCCCTGCTCTACTGTAGAATAACAGGTGAGGTGATGGCTAATACAGAACACCTGCTCTACTGTAGAATAACAGGTGAGGTGATGGCTAATACAGAACACCTGCTCTACTGTAGAATAACAGGTGAGGTGGTGGATAATACAAGAACCCCTGCTCTACTGTAGAATAACAGGTGAGGTGATGGCTAATACAATAACCCCTGCTCTACTGTAGAATAACAGGTGAGGTGATGGCTAATACAAGAACCACTGCTCTACTGTAGAATAACAGGTGAGGTGATGGCTAATACAAGAACACCTGCTCTACTGTAGAATAACAGGTGAGGTGATGGCTAATACAGAACCCCTGCTCTACTGTAGAATAACAGGTGAGGTGATGGATAATACAAGAACCCCTGCTCTACTGTAGAATAACAGGTGAGGTGATGGCTAATACAAGAACCCCTGCTCTACTGTAGAATAACAGGTGGGTTAGTCCTTTGTAGCTCAGTTGGTAGAGCATTGTGCTTATAACGCCAGGGTAGTGGGTTGGAGTCCCTGGACCACCCATACCCGTGGCTGTAAGTCGCTTTGGATAAAAGCGGCTGCTAAATGGCATATATTCCCTATATTATAAATGTTAATGTAGACTTTTTATTTGTAAATCATCACTATGTCTAATAAATCACTTTGTTTATTTCATGAAAATAACTCCAACTGTATTGTTTATCATGTATTTCCCTGAGCCTCCTTTAGCCGTTGGAGCGCTCAGTCTGATTGTGGGGGCGTGTTGATACAAATGGAAATATATTTACATACACAGCCCTGATTGGTGGATAGGATCGCCTCTAGACTCTAGAGCAGGGATCATCAACTAGATTCAGATGTTTTTTTCTTGCGCGGATGGTCATGGGTCCAGAACAAATTGAATACAGGAAGCCCAAAGCAATAACATTTTATTAAAACATAATAATTTCAAACCTTGCTTACATTTGTATATGATCACATATATATATATCTTATGCGTGGGAATGCTTTAGGACAGATTTTCTCAATTCAAATCACTTGGAGTGATCACTTGGATTGGCTGGTGTTTTTACAGTCTTTAATCTCCTACAATAAAAAGTTATACATTATTAGATTTTTTTGACCAGAAAACTTGGGGGCCAATGAAAACCACCCACGGGCAGCCAGTTGGGGAACCCTGCACTGGAGCCGACCCCACAAACCTCTTCAATATAAGAGGATACATATGCAAATAAAAGATGATTGATCAGATTGTGATGTCATGCTCTGGGCCAAAAACTCTATCCCACCTGAATAGGCTGAAAATCCAGGCAAAATAATATATATTTTTAAATTGTTATTTCACTATTATTAAAACTGCTCTGCTCCTTTGACATCATAAGATGTGTTTACATGTGTTTTACTTCTGTGGTTTGAAGTTGACTTTCTTCTAAAGCAAGAGAACTCTGTCCGGTGTCAGGGCTGTGATACTTTAACTGGTGTGTCTTCAGATTTGATGACTGACTGAAACTTTTCGTACATTGAGAGCATTGGTGAGACTTTTCTCCTTTGTGAGTTTGCTGGTGTCTATTTAGGTGGTGCAACAGACTGAAAACCTTCCCACAATGGGAGCAGTGGTATGACCTATTTTCTGTGTGAGTTAGCTGGTGTGTCTTCAGACTTGAAAACTGACTGAAACTCTTTTCACACTGGGAGCAGTGATAAGGCTTCTCTCCTGTATGAGTTCGCTGGTGTGTCTTTAGATCTGAAGACTGATTGAAACTCTTCCCACACTGAAGGCAGTGGTAAGGCTTCTCTCCTGTGTGAGTTCGCTGGTGTGTCTTTAAGTAGCTTGAATGAC
>NW_026602374.1:0-5000 GCF_029448725.1 Salvelinus fontinalis | reverse complement strand
TAATTTCCACCTTTTGTCTATTCCATTTGCACAACAGCATGTGAAATTTATTGTCAGTGTTGCTTCCTAAGTGGACAGTGTGATTTCACAGAAGTATGATTGACTTGGAGTTACATTGTGTTGTTTAAGTGTTCCCTTTATTTTTTTGAGCAGTGTATATATGTATATATAATGTTTTTTTCATTCAAATTTTTCAGGGTATGCTGCAGCACCCTCAGCACCCCTACTTCCCGCGGCTATGTCTCCAACCCTGTCCCACTACTGTTCCTGGTGCCCTACTGTCCCTGGTGTCTCCAACCCTGTTCCTGGTGCACTACTGTCCCTGGTGTCCTACTGTTCCTGGTGTCTCCAACCCTGTTCCCGGTGTCTCCAACCCTGTTCCCGGTGTCTCCAACCCTGTTCCCGGTGTCTCCAACCCTGTTCCCGGTGTCTCCAACCCTGTTCCCGGTGTCTCCAACCCTGTCCCTGGTGCCCTACTGTCCCTGGTGCCCTACTGTCCCTGGTGCCCTACTGTCCCTGGTGCCCTACTGTCCCTGGTGCCCTACTGTCCCTGGTGCCTCCAACCCTGTCCCTGGTGTCTCCAACCCTGTCCCTGGTGTCTCCAACCCTGTCCCTGGTGCCCTACTGTCCCTGGTGCCCTACTGTCCCTGGTGCCCTACTGTCCCTGGTGCCCTACTGTCCCTGGTGCCCTACTGTTCCTGGTGCCCTACTGTCCCTGGTGTCTCCAACCCTGTCCCTGGTGCACTACTGTTCCTGGTGCCCTACTGTCCCTGGTGTCTCCAACCCTGTCCCTGGTGCCCTACTGTCCCTGGTGCCCTACTGTTCCTGGTGCCCTACTGTCCCTGGTGCCCTACTGTCCCTGGTGCCCTACTGTCCCTGGTGTCTCCAACCCTGTCCCTGGTGTCTCCAACCCTGTCCCTGGTGCCCTACTGTCCCTGGTGCCCTACTGTCCCTGGTGCCCTACTGTCCCTGGTGCCCTACTGTCCCTGGTGCCCTACTGTTCCTGGTGCCCTACTGTCCCTGGTGTCTCCAACCCTGTCCCTGGTGCACTACTGTTCCTGGTGCCCTACTGTCCCTGGTGTCTCCAACCCTGTCCCTGGTGCCCTACTGTCCCTGGTGCCCTACTGTTCCTGGTGCCCTACTGTTCCTGGTGTCTCCAACCCTGTCCCTGGTGCCCAACTGTCCCTGGTGCCCTACTGTCCCTGGTGCCCTACTGTCCCTGGTGCCCTACTGTCCCTGGTGTCTCCAACCCTGTCCCTGGTGTCTCCAACCCTGTCCCTGGTGTCTCCAACCCTGTCCCTGGTGTCTCCAACCCTGTCCCTGGTGTCTCCAACCCTGTCCCTGGTGTCTCCAACCCTGTCCCTGGTGTCTCCAACCCTGTCCCTGGTGTCTCCAACCCTGTCCCTGGTGTCTCCAACCCTGTCCCTGGTGTCTCCAACCCTGTCCCTGGTGTCTCCAACCCTGTCCCTGGTGTCTCCAACCCTGTCCCTGGTGTCTCCAACCCTGTCCCTGGTGTCTCCAACCCTGTCCCTGGTGTCTCCAACCCTGTCCCTGGTGTCTCCAACCCTGTCCCTGGTGTCTCCAACCCTGTCCCTGGTGCCCTACTGTCCCTGGTGTCTCCAACCCTGTCCCTGGTGTCTCCAACCCTGTCCCTGGTGTCTCCAACCCTGTCCCTGGTGTCTCCAACCCTGTCCCTGGTGTCTCCAACCCTGTCCCTGGTGTCTCCAACCCTGTCCCTGGTGTCTCCAACCCTGTCCCTGGTGTCTCCAACCCTGTCCCTGGTGCCCTACTGTCCCTGGTGCCCTACTGTCCCTGGTGCCCTACTGTCCCTGGTGCCCTACTGTCCCTGGTGCCCTACTGTCCCTGGTGCCCTACTGTCCCTGGTGCCCTACTGTCCCTGGTGCCCTACTGTCCCTGGTGTCCTACTGTCCCTGGTGTCCTACTGTCCCTGGTGCCCTACTGTCCCTGGTGCCCTACTGTCCCTGGTGCCCTACTGTCCCTGGTGCCCTACTGTCCCTGGTGCCCTACTGTCCCTGGTGCCCTACTGTCTCCAACCCTCTCCCTGGTGCCCTACTGTCCCTGGTGCCCTACTGTTCCTGGTGCCCTACTGTTCCTGGTGCCCTACTGTTCCTGGTGCCCTACTGTTCCTGGTGCCCTACTGTTCCTGGTGCCCTACTGTTCCTGGTGTCTCCAACCCTGTCCCTGGTGCCCTACTGTCCCTGGTGCCCTACTGTCCCTGGTGCCCTACTGTCCCTGGTGCCCTACTGTCCCTGGTGCCCTACTGTCCCTGGTGCCCTACTGTCCCTGGTGCCCTACTGTCCCTGGTGCCCTACTGTCCCTGGTGCCCTACCGTCCTGTAGGTTTTTGCTCCAACCTTAATCTAGCGCACCTCACTAAAAAATACCTTGTGGATAAGCTGAATCAGGTTAGCTACAACTGGGGTTGGATCAAAAACCTACAGGAGGGTGTGTCTCCAGGAACAGGGTTGAGTTCAAACCTACAGGAGGGTGTGTCTCCAGGAACAGGGTTGGAGTTCAAACCTACAGGAGGGTGTGTCTCCAGGAACAGGGTTGGAGTTAACATACAGTTGGGTTTCTCTACAGGAACAGGGTTGGAGTTAACCTACAGGAGGGTAGCTCTCCAGGAACAGGGTTGGAGTTCAAACCTACAGGAGGGTGTGTCTCCAGGAACAGAGTTGAAGTTCAAACCTACAGGAGGGTGTGTCTCCAGGAACAGGGTTGGAGTTCAAACCTACAGGAGGGTGTGTCTCCAGGAACAGGGTTGGAGTTAACATACAGTTGGGTTTCTCTACAGGAACAGGGTTGGAGTTAACATACAGGAGGGTGTCTCTACAGGAACAGGGTTGGAGTTAACATACAGGAGGGTGTCTCTACAGGAACAGGGTTGGAGTTAACCTACAGGAGGGTGTCTCTCCAGGAACAGGGTTTGAGTTAACCTACAGGAGGGTGTCTCTCCAGGAACAGGGTTGGAGTTAACCTACAGGAGGGTGTCTCTCCAGGAACAGGGTTGGCGAACCCTGCTCTACATACTACAGGCTACTACAGAGTCCATTCTCTATTTGATTCTACTCCACACTATTCTCTACTCTATCCTTTACTCTACACTCTACTCTTCACCACGTCAACTCTACTCTAATCAGAAACGCTCGTCACCCAGATAAAGGCCAACCACTCCTTTATGTACATGACTTTATCAGCTTGGACACTGTGATTGCATTAGCATTGGACCGGAGAGGGATGTGCATCTCCTTGTGGCGGCTCCGACACACATCTGTATTCACTCAGCATATTTTAATTACTGCCCCCTGTTTAGATTTAGTCCACTGGTTTTAATAGCCGTGGCACTATTCTAACAGCATCTTCCCATCCGACTGCCCACACACCCACCAAATAAAACCAACACTTCATTTCCAACTAAATATTCACGCAAAGAATGAGTTGTTTTATTATTGTGTACACGGCAGACTGGAGGGTGATGCAATTATCGTGTACTTCCTATAACAAACAAGAAGAAGATACAGACGTGTCAAGGCTGGATTGAAGTCCAAGAAATGGAGTTTCAAGTTGTTTTATGGGTGGACAGGAGGGTGATGCAATTAGGCAATCTGTATTTCACTGTCTTTAACAAACAAACCAGAGATATTGATGCACCAAGACTATATTGAGACGTGACAAATGAAGTCTCGAAAGACTCGACTAGACATGGACTTCACCATGTTACACAATTTAGTTAACATTCTGGACTATTTTCTTTGACGCCACTCAAATGCGATATTTCCCTCTTTGTGATGGGGTTTTTCAGAGTAACATGGCAAGCGTAGTGTTAGCTTGACACGGCAGACGAGGCTTTGGTTTCAATAAAAACGCATTAGCGAGTTTTAACTTTCCACTCTCCAGGATGGAGGCTATTTTACTCCTCCTCAATTGTCAAGTGTGCTCGTCTGACTGCCTTCAACACTTTTACAGCCGTGGTATAAAGTTAACGGGATTTTCTTTTTAATGGAAAAAGGCAGACGTTGAAGAGAACTTTGAAGAGCTTGAACGCACGTGGTCTCTTTTCATATCTTGTGTTCGGTAGCTATAGCGAAGACACAAAAGGCAGGGACACTTCATTTCATTGCCATGTCAAACTTTTCGAACTTGTAAAGAGTTTACCCATTCAGGTTTGAAAGGCTGTCTATCCCTATCTAGCCTCTGATAGCGAAGGGACATTTCATTGCGATGTCACATTTATCTAACTTATAAAGAGCCCATTCCATTCAGGTTTGGATAGATGCCAGATTCATGTAAAATTATACAGCCTTTTCAATATCACTCAATGACGAGCATGGGCAAGTTGATGTTAGGTACCAGTAAACAAATAACAACTGGAGATCTCTCCCCTCTCTCTCTCTCTCTCTCCATACTGTATACAGTTTTAATAGAACTTTATTTCAATACAAACATTCTCTAAACGTCTTTACGGATTATAGCGCTCGCATCACAGTCTAAAACTGGCAGCAAGCAGCACCAGTCTACACAGGTCTAAAACATAGCGGACTAACTTCAACCCAAGCCTGGCCATATCGTCACAGAGGAACAAGGAAGTGGGCTACATTTCCCCCTTCCCCTCTATGGATTCTCCCTCACACTTAATGACACCGACCATTACAAAGGAACCGTAGTGCAGCAAGGCCCGAGAGGAGAGAGAATACAAAGTCAACACACTGAAGAACATGAGGGAATTAAGAACCAATCATGATGATGGGATATGGGACATGGTGTGTGTTGCTGTGTCTTTGTGTGTTTTACTGTGTGTGTGTGTGTGATGGATTTTTAAAAATGAGGTGAAAAATGCAGTTTCTCTCAGTTTGGGGAGGGCACATACAACACAGTAGAAATGTAATTGTGCCATCCGTCAAAAGCAATCTTTCTCAGCGGCCGTCCGGTCTACGGTGTGAAGTGAAATGAAATGCAGCATAAGTGAGGATTATTTACAGG
>NW_026602373.1:0-19220 GCF_029448725.1 Salvelinus fontinalis | reverse complement strand
TCAAGACAAGACAGACCAGCCTGGTCTCTCAAGACTAGACAGACCAGCCTGGTCTCTCAAGACTAGACAGACCAGCCTGGTCTCTCAAGACTAGACAGACCAGCCTGGTCTCTCAGACAAGACAGACCAGCCTGGTCTCTCAAGACAAGACAGACCAGCCTGGTCTCTCAAGACTAGACAGACCAGCCTGGTCTCTCAAACAAGACAGACCAGCCTGGTCTCTCAAGACTAGACAGACCAGCCGGGTCTCTCAAGACAAGACAGACCAGCCTGGTCTCAGACGGGTCTCAGACTAGAAAGACCAGCCTGGTCTCTCAGACAAGACAGACCAGCCTGGTCTCTCAAGACTAGACAGACCAGCCTGGTCTCTCAAGACAAGACAGACCAGCCTGGTCTCTCAAGACTAGACAGACCAGCCTGGTCTCAGACTAGACAGACCAGCCTGGTCTCTCAAGACTAAAAAGACCAGCCTGGTCTCTCAATACTAGACAGACCAGCCTGGTCTCTCAGACAAGACAGACCAGCCTGGTCTCTCAAGACTAGACAGACCAGCCTGGTCTCCCAAGACCAGACAGACCAGCCTGGTCTCTCAGACAAGACAGACCAGCCTGGTCTCAGACTGATCTCAGACTAGACAGACCAGCCTGGTCTCTCAGACAAGACAGACCAGCCTGGTCTCTCAGACAAGACAGACCAGCCTGGTCTCAGACTAGACAGACCAGCCTCGTCTCTCAGACAAGACAGACCAGCCTGGTCTCTCAGACTAGACAGACCAGCCTGGTCTCTCAAGACTAGAAAGACCAGCCTGGTCTCTCAAGACTAGACAGACCAGCCTGGTCTCTCAGACAAGACAGACCAGCCTTGTCTCTCAAGACTAGACAGACCAGCCTGGTCTACCAAGACTAGACAGACCAGCCTGGTCTCAGACGGGTCTCACACTAGACTTACCTGCCTGGTCTCTCAGACAAGACAGACCTGCATGGTCTCTCAAGACTAGACAGACCAGCCTGGTCTCTCAAGACAAGACAGACCATCCTGGTCTCTCAAGACTAGACAGACCAGCCTGGTCTCTCAAAACTAGACAGACCCGCCTGGTCTCTCAGACAAGACAGACCAGTCTGGTCTCTCAGACAAGACAGACCAGCCTGGTCTCTCAGACAAGACAGACCAGCCTGGTATCTCAGACAAGACAGACCAGCCTGGTCTCAGACTAGACAGACCAGCCTGGTCTCTCAGACAAGACAGACCAGCCTGGTCTCTCAAGACTAGACAGACCAGCCTGGTCTCTCAAAACTAGACAGACCAGCCTGGTCTCTCAAGACTAGACAGACCAGCCTGGTCTCTCAAGACTAGACAGACCAGCCTGGTCTCTCAGACAAGACAGACCAGCCTGGTCTCTCAAGACTAGACAGACCAGCCTGGTCTCTCAGGACAAGACAGACCAGTCTGGTCTCAGACGGGTCTCAGACTAGACAGACCAGCCTGGTCTCTCAGACAAGACAGACCAGCCTGGTCTCTCAAGACTAGACAGACCAGCCTGGTCTCAGATTGATCTCAGACTAGACAGACCAGCCTGGTCTCTCAGACAAGACAGACCAGTCTGGTCTCTCAGACAAGACAGACCAGCCTGGTCTCAGACTAGACAGACCAACCTGGTCTCTCAGACTAGACAGACAAGCCGGGTCTCTCAGACTAGACAGACAAGCCTGGTCTCTCAAGACTAGACAGACCAGCCTGGTCTCTCAAGACTAGACAGACCAGCCTGGTCTCAGACTAGACAGACCAGCCTGGTCTCTCAAGACTAGACAGACCAGCCTGGTCTCAGACTAGACAGACCAACCTGGTCTCTCAGACTAGACAGACAAGCCTGGTCTCTCAAGACTAGACAGACCAGCCTGGTCTCTCAAGACTAGACAGACCAGCCTGGTCTCTCAAGACTAGACAGACCAGCCTGGTCTCTCAAGACTAGACAGACCAGCTTGGTCTCTCAGGACAAGACAGACCAGCCTGGTCTCAGACGGGTCTCAGACTAGACAGACCAGCCTGGTCTCTCAGACAAGACAGACCAGCCTGGTCTCTCAAGACTAGACAGACCAGCCTGGTCTCAGATTGATCTCAGACTACACAGACCAGCCTGGTCTCTCAGACAAGACAGACCAGCATGTTCTCTCAAGACTAGACAGATCAGCCTGGTCTCTCAAGACTAGACAGACCAGCCTGGTCTCTCAAGACAAGACAGACCAGCCTGGTCTCAGACGGGTCTCAGACTAGACAGACCAGCCTGGTCTCTTAAGACTAGACAGACCAGCCTGGTCTCTCAAGACTAGACAGACCAGCCTGGTCTGACACTAGACAGACCAGCCTGGTCTCTCAGACTAGACAGACCAGCCTGGTCTCTAAGACTATACAGACCAGCCTGGTCTCTTAAGACTAGACAGACCTGCCTGGTCTCTCAAGACTAGACAGACCAGCCTGGTCTGACACTAGACAGACCAGCCTGGTCTCTCAGACTAGACAGACCAGCCTGGTCTCTAAGACTATACAGACCAGCCTGGTCTCTCAAGACTAGACAGATCAGCCTGGTCACTCAAGACTAGACAGACCAGCCTGGTCTCTCAAGACAAGACAGACCAGCCTGGTCTCAGACGGTTCTCAGACTAGACAGACCAGCCTTGTCTCTCAGACAAGACAGACCAGCCTGGTCTCTCAA
Organism: Salvelinus fontinalis; assembly: GCF_029448725.1. Lineage (NCBI taxonomy): Eukaryota > Metazoa > Chordata > Actinopteri > Salmoniformes > Salmonidae > Salvelinus > Salvelinus fontinalis. Next base: position 16,510 of record NW_026602373.1, on the reverse strand, counting down.
GACTAGACAGACCAGCCTGGTCTCAGATTGATCTCAGACTACACAGACCAGCCTGGTCTCTCAGACAAGACAGACCAGCATGTTCTCTCAAGACTAGACAGATCAGCCTGGTCTCTCAAGACTAGACAGACCAGCCTGGTCTCTCAAGACAAGACAGACCAGCCTGGTCTCAGACGGGTCTCAGACTAGACAGACCAGCCTGGTCTCTTAAGACTAGACAGACCAGCCTGGTCTCTCAAGACTAGACAGACCAGCCTGGTCTGACACTAGACAGACCAGCCTGGTCTCTCAGACTAGACAGACCAGCCTGGTCTCTAAGACTATACAGACCAGCCTGGTCTCTTAAGACTAGACAGACCTGCCTGGTCTCTCAAGACTAGACAGACCAGCCTGGTCTGACACTAGACAGACCAGCCTGGTCTCTCAGACTAGACAGACCAGCCTGGTCTCTAAGACTATACAGACCAGCCTGGTCTCTCAAGACTAGACAGATCAGCCTGGTCACTCAAGACTAGACAGACCAGCCTGGTCTCTCAAGACAAGACAGACCAGCCTGGTCTCAGACGGTTCTCAGACTAGACAGACCAGCCTTGTCTCTCAGACAAGACAGACCAGCCTGGTCTCTCAAGACTAGACAGACCAGCCTGGTCTCAGATTGATCTCAGACTAGACAGACCAGCCTGGTCTCTCAGACAAGACAGACCAGCCTGGTCTCAGACTAGACAGACCAACCTGGTCTCTCAGACTAGACAGACCAGCCTGGTCTCTCAAGACTAGACAGACCAGCCTGGTCTATAAAAGACTAGACAGACCTGCCTGGTCTCTTAAGACTAGACAGATCAGCCTGGTCTCTCAATACTAGACAGACCAGCCTGGTCTGACACTAGACAGACCAGCCTGGTCTCTCAGACTAGACAGACCAGCGTGGTCTCTAAGACTATACAGACCAGCCTGGTCTCTCAGACAAGACAGACCATCATGGTCTCAGACTGGTCTCAGACTAGACAGACCAGCCTGGTCTCTCAGACAAGACAGACCAGCCTAGGCCTCACAAGACTAGACAGACCAGCCTGATCTCTCAAGACTAGACAGACCAGCCTGGTCTCAGACGGGTCTCAGACTAGACAGACCAGCCTTGTCTCTCAAGACTAGACAGACCAGCCTGGTCTATAAAAGACTAGACAGACCTGCCTGGTCTCTTAAGACTAGACAGACCAGCCTGGTCTCTCAAGACTAGACAGACCAGCCTGGTCTCTCAAGACTAGACAGACCAGCCTGGTCTCTCAGACAAGACAGACCAGCCTGGTCTATAAAAGACTAGACAGACCAGCCTGGTCTCTCAGACAAGACAGACCAGCCTGGTCTATAAAAGACTAGACAGACCAGCCTGGTCTCTCAGACAAGACAGACCAGCCTGGTCTCTCCGACCAGCCTGGTCTTACACTAGAAAGACCAGCCTGGTCTCTCAGACTAGACAGACCAGCCTGGTATCTAAGACTATACAGACCAGCCTGGTCTCTCAGACAAGACAGACCAGCCTGGTCTCAGACTGGTCTCAGACTAGACAGACCAGCCTGGTCTCTCAGACAAGACAGACCAGCCTGGTCTCTCAAGACAAGACAGACCAGCCTGGTCTCTCAAGACTAGACAGACCATTCTGGTCTCTCAAGACTAGACAGACCAGCCTGGTCTCTCAAAACTAGACAGACCAGCCTGGTCTCTCAAGACAAGACAGACCAGCCTGGTCTCTCAAGACAAGACAGACCAGCCTGGTCTCTCAAGACTAGACAGACCAGCCTGGTCTCTCAAGACTAGACAGACCAGCCTGGTCTCTCAAAACTAGACAGACCAGCCTGGTCTCTCAAAACTAGACAGACCAGCCTGGTCTCTCAAGACAAGGCAGACCAGCCTGGTCTCAGACGGGTCTCAGACTAGACAGACCAGCCTGGTCTCTAAGACTATACAGACCAGCCTGGTCTCTTAAGACTAGACAGACCTGCCTGGTCTCTCAAGACTAGACAGACCAGCCTGGTCTGACACTAGACAGACCAGCCTGGTCTCTCAGACTAGACAGACCAGCCTGGTCTCTAAGACTATACAGACCAGCCTGGTCTCTCAAGACTAGACAGATCAGCCTGGTCACTCAAGACTAGACAGACCAGCCTGGTCTCTCAAGACAAGACAGACCAGCCTGGTCTCAGACGGTTCTCAGACTAGACAGACCAGCCTTGTCTCTCAGACAAGACAGACCAGCCTGGTCTCTCAAGAATAGACAGACCAGCCTGGTCTCAGATTGATCTCAGACTAGACAGACCAGCCTGGTCTCTCAGACAAGACAGACCAGCCTGGTCTCAGACTAGACAGACCAACCTGGTCTCTCAGACTAGACAGACCAGCCTGGTCTCTCAAGACTAGACAGACCAGCCTGGTCTATAAAAGACTAGACAGACCTGCCTGGTCTGACACTAGACAGACCAGCCTGGTCTCTCAGACTAGACAGACCAGCGTGGTCTCTAAGACTATACAGACCAGCCTGGTCTCTCAGACAAGACAGACCATCATGGTCTCAGACTGGTCTCAGACTAGACAGACCAGCCTGGTCTCTCAGACAAGACAGACCAGCCTAGGCCTCACAAGACTAGACAGACCAGCCTGATCTCTCAAGACTAGACAGACCAGCCTGGTCTCAGACGGGTCTCAGACTAGACAGACCAGCCTTGTCTCTCAAGACTAGACAGACCAGCCTGGTCTATAAAAGACTAGACAGACCTGCCTGGTCTCTTAAGACTAGACAGACCAGCCTGGTCTCTCAAGACTAGACAGACCAGCCTGGTCTCTCAAGACTAGACAGACCAGCCTGGTCTCTCAGACAAGACAGACCAGCCTGGTCTATAAAAGACTAGACAGACCAGCCTGGTCTCTCAGACAAGACAGACCAGCCTGGTCTATGAAAGACTAGACAGACCAGCCTGGTCTCTCAGACAAGACAGACCAGCCTGGTCTCTCCGACCAGCCTGGTCTTACACTAGACAGACCAGCCTGGTCTCTCAGACTAGACAGACCAGCCTGGTATCTAAGACTATACAGACCAGCCTGGTCTCTCAGACAAGACAGACCAGCCTGGTCTCAGACTGGTCTCAGACTAGACAGACCAGCCTGGTCTCTCAGACAAGACAGACCAGCCTGGTCTCTCAAGACAAGACAGACCAGCCTGGTCTCTCAAGACTAGACAGACCATTCTGGTCTCTCAAGACTAGACAGACCAGCCTGGTCTCTCAAAACTAGACAGACCAGCCTGGTCTCTCAAGACAAGACAGACCAGCCTGGTCTCTCAAGACAAGACAGACCAGCCTGGTCTCTCAAGACTAGACAGACCAGCCTGGTCTCTCAAGACTAGACAGACCAGCCTGGTCTCTCAAAACTAGACAGACCAGCCTGGTCTCTCAAAACTAGACAGACCAGCCTGGTCTCTCAAGACAAGGCAGACCAGCCTGGTCTCAGACGGGTCTCAGACTAGACAGACCAGCCTTGTCTCTCAGACAAGACAGACCAGCCTGGTCTCTCAAGACTAGACAGACCAGCCTGGTCTCTCAAGACAATACAGACCAGCCTGGTCTCTCAAGACTAGACAGACCAGCCTGGTCTCTCAGACAAGACAGACCAGCCTGGTCTCTCAAGACAAGACAGACCAGCCTGGTCTCTCAAGACTAGACAGACCAGCCTGGTCTCTCAGAAAAGACAGACCAGCCTGGTCTCTCAAGACTAGACAGACCAGCCTGGTCTCTCAAGACAAGACAGACCAGCCTGGTCTCTCAAGACTAGACAGACCAGCCTAGTCTCTCAAGACAAGACAGACCAGCCTGGTCTCTGAAGACTAGACAGACCAGCCTGGTCTCCCAAGACAAGAAAGACCAGCCTGGTCTCTCAGACAAGACAGACCAGCCTGGTCTATAAAAGACTAGACAAACCAGCCTGGTCTCTCAAGACTAGACAGACCAGCCTGGTCTATAAAAGACTAGACAGACCAGTCTGGTCTCTCAAGACTAGAAAGACCAGCCTGGTCTCAGACTGGTCTCAGAGTAGACAGACCAGCCTGGTCTCTCAAGACTAGACAGACCAGCCTGGTCTCTCAGACAAGACAGACCAGCCTGGTCTCTCAGACAAGACAGACCAGCCTGGTCTCTCAAGACTAGACAGACCAGCCTGGTCTCTCAGACAAGACAGACCAGCCTGGTCTCTCAAGACAAGACAGACCAGCCTGGTCTCAGACTGGTCTCAGACTAGACAGACCAGCCTGGTCTCTCAAGACTAGACAGACCAGCCTGGTCTCTCAGGCAAGACAGACCAGCCTGGTCTCTCAGACAAGACAGACCAGCCTGGTCTCTCAAGACTAGACAGACCAGCCTGGTCTCTCAGACAAGACAGACCAGCCTGGTCTCTCAAGACAAGACAGACCAGCCTGGTCTCTCAAGACTAGACAGACCAGCCTGGTCTCTCAAGACAAGACAGACCAGCCTGGTCTCTCAAGACAAGACAGACCAGCCTGGTCTCTCAAGACAAGACAGACCAGCCTGGTCTCTCAAGACTAGACAGACCAGCCTGGTCTCTCAAAACTAGACAGACCAGCCTGGTCTCTCAAAACTAGACAGACCAGCCTGGTCTCTCAAGACAAGGCAGACCAGCCTGGTCTCAGAGGGGTCTCAGACTAGACAGACCAGCCTTGTCTCTCAGACAAGACAGACCAGCCTGGTCTCTCAAGACTAGACAGACCAGCCTGGTCTCTCAAGACAATACAGACCAGCCTGGTCTCTCAAGACTAGACAGACCAACCTGGTCTCTCAGACAAGACAGACCAGCCTGGTCTCAGACGGGTCTCAGACTAGACAGACCAGCCTGGTCTCAGACTGGTCTCAGACTAGACAGACCAGCCTGGTCTCTCAAGACTAGACAGACCAGCCTGGTCTCTCAGACAAGACAGACCAGCCTGGTCTCTCAGACAAGACAGACCAGCCTGGTCTCTCAAGACTAGACAGACCAGCCTGGTCTCTCAGACAAGACAGGCCAGCCTGGTCTCTCAAGACAAGACAGACCAGCCTGGTCTCTCAAGACTAGACAGACCAGCCTGGTCTCCAAAGACTAGACAGACCAGCCTGGTCTCTCAGACAAGACAGACCAGCCTGGTCTCTCAAGACTAGACAGACCAGCCTGGTCTCCCAAGACTAGACAGACCAGCCTGGTCTCTCAGACAAGAGAGACCAGCCTGGTCTCTCAAGACTAGACAGACCAGCCTGGTCTCTCAAGACTAGACAGACCAGCCTGGTCTCTCAGACAAGACAGACCAGCCTGGTCTCTCAGACAAGACAGACCAGCCTGGTCTCTCAAGACTAGACAGACCAGCCTGATCTCTCAGACAAGACAGACCAGCCTGGTCTCTCAAGACAAGACAGACCAGCCTGGTCTCAGACTGGTCTCAGACTAGACAGACCAGCCTGGTCTCTCAAGACTAGACAGACCAGCCTGGTCTCTCAGACAAGACAGACCAGCCTGGTCTCTCAGACAAGACAGACCAGCCTGGTCTCTCAAGACTAGACAGACCAGCCTGGTCTCTCAGACAAGACAGACCAGCCTGGTCTCTCAAGACAAGACAGACCAGCCTGGTCTCTCAAGACTAGACAGACCAGCCTGGTCTCTCAAGACAAGACAGACCAGCCTGGTCTCTCAAAACTAGACAGACCAGCCTGGTATCTCAAGACAAGACAGACCAGCCTGGTCTCTCAAGACAAGACAGACCAGCCTGGTCTCTCAAGACTAGACAGACCAGTCTGGTCTCTCAAGACTAGACAGACCAGCCTGGTCTCTCAAAACTAGACAGACCAGCCTGGTCTCTCAAAACTAGACAGACCAGCCTGGTCTCTCAAGACAAGGCAGACCAGCCTGGTCTCAGAGGGGTCTCAGACTAGACAGACCAGCCTTGTCTCTCAGACAAGACAGACCAGCCTGGTCTCTCAAGACTAGACAGACCAGCCTGGTCTCTCAAGACAATACAGACCAGCCTGGTCTCTCAAGACTAGACAGACCAGCCTGGTCTCTCAGACAAGACAGACCAGCCTGGTCTCAGACGGGTCTCAGACTAGACAGATCAGCCTGGTCTCAGACGGGTCTCAGACTAGACAGACCAGCCTGGTCTCTCAGACAAGACAGACCAGCCTGGTCTCTCAAGACAAGACAGACCAGCCTGGTCTCTCAAGACTAGACAGACCATTCTGGTCTCTCAAGACTAGACAGACCAGCCTGGTCTCTCAAAACTAGACAGACCAGCCTGGTCTCTCAAGACAAGACAGACCAGCCTGGTCTCTCAAGACAAGACAGACCAGCCTGGTCTCTCAAGACTAGACAGACCAGCCTGGTCTCTCAAGACTAGACAGACCAGCCTGGTCTCTCAAAACTAGACAGACCAGCCTGGTCTCTCAAAACTAGACAGACCAGCCTGGTCTCTCAAGACAAGGCAGACCAGCCTGGTCTCAGACGGGTCTCAGACTAGACAGACCAGCCTTGTCTCTCAGACAAGACAGACCAGCCTGGTCTCTCAAGACTAGACAGACCAGCCTGGTCTCTCAAGACAATACAGACCAGCCTGGTCTCTCAAGACTAGACAGACCAGCCTGGTCTCTCAGACAAGACAGACCAGCCTGGTCTCTCAAGACAAGACAGACCAGCCTGGTCTCTCAAGACTAGACAGACCAGCCTGGTCTCTCAGAAAAGACAGACCAGCCTGGTCTCTCAAGACTAGACAGACCAGCCTGGTCTCTCAAGACAAGACAGACCAGCCTGGTCTCTCAAGACTAGACAGACCAGCCTAGTCTCTCAAGACAAGACAGACCAGCCTGGTCTCTGAAGACTAGACAGACCAGCCTGGTCTCCCAAGACAAGAAAGACCAGCCTGGTCTCTCAGACAAGACAGACCAGCCTGTTCTATAAAAGACTAGACAAACCAGCCTGGTCTCTCAAGACTAGACAGACCAGCCTGGTCTATAAAAGACTAGACAGACCAGTCTGGTCTCTCAAGACTAGAAAGACCAGCATGGTCTCAGACTGGTCTCAGAGTAGACAGACCAGCCTGGTCTCTCAAGACTAGACAGACCAGCCTGGTCTCTCAGACAAGACAGACCAGCCTGGTCTCTCAGACAAGACAGACCAGCCTGGTCTCTCAAGACTAGACAGACCAGCCTGGTCTCTCAGACAAGACAGACCAGCCTGGTCTCTCAAGACAAGACAGACCAGCCTGGTCTCAGACTGGTCTCAGACTAGACAGACCAGCCTGGTCTCTCAAGACTAGACAGACAAGCCTGGTCTCTCAGGCAAGACAGACCAGCCTGGTCTCTCAGACAAGACAGACCAGCCTGGTCTCTCAAGACTAGACAGACCAGCCTGGTCTCTCAGACAAGACAGACCAGCCTGGTCTCTCAAGACAAGACAGACCAGCCTGGTCTCTCAAGACTAGACAGACCAGCCTGGTCTCTCAAGACAAGACAGACCAGCCTGGTCTCTCAAGACAAGACAGACCAGCCTGGTCTCTCAAGACAAGACAGACCAGCCTGGTCTCTCAAGACTAGACAGACCAGCCTGGTCTCTCAAAACTAGACAGACCAGCCTGGTCTCTCAAAACTAGACAGACCAGCCTGGTCTCTCAAGACAAGGCAGACCAGCCTGGTCTCAGAGGGGTCTCAGACTAGACAGACCAGCCTTGTCTCTCAGACAAGACAGACCAGCCTGGTCTCTCAAGACTAGACAGACCAGCCTGGTCTCTCAAGACAATACAGACCAGCCTGGTCTCTCAAGACTAGACAGACCAACCTGGTCTCTCAGACAAGACAGACCAGTCTGGTCTCAGACGGGTCTCAGACTAGACAGACCAGCCTGGTCTCAGACTGGTCTCAGACTAGACAGACCAGCCTGGTCTCTCAAGACTAGACAGACCAGCCTGGTCTCTCAGACAAGACAGACCAGCCTGGTCTCTCAGACAAGACAGACCAGCCTGGTCTCTCAAGACTAGACAGACCAGCCTGGTCTCTCAGACAAGACAGGCCAGCCTGGTCTCTCAAGACAAGACAGACCAGCCTGGTCTCTCAAGACTAGACAGACCAGCCTGGTCTCCAAAGACTAGACAGACCAGCCTGGTCTCTCAGACAAGACAGACCAGCCTGGTCTCTCAAGACTAGACAGACCAGCCTGGTCTCCCAAGACTAGACAGACCAGCCTGGTCTCTCAGACAAGACAGACCAGCCTGGTCTCTCAAGACTAGACAGACCAGCCTGGTCTCTCAGACAAGACAGACCAGCCTGGTCTCTCAAGACAAGACAGACCAGCCTGGTCTCAGACTGGTCTCAGACTAGACAGACCAGCCTGGTCTCTCAAGACTAGACAGACCAGCCTGGTCTCTCAGACAAGACAGACCAGCCTGGTCTCTCAGACAAGACAGACCAGCCTGGTCTCTCAAGACTAGACAGACCAGCCTGGTCTCTCAGACAAGACAGACCAGCCTGGTCTCTCAAGACAAGACAGACCAGCCTGGTCTCTCAAGACTAGACAGACCAGCCTGGTCTCTCAAGACAAGACAGACCAGCCTGGTCTCTCAAAACTAGACAGACCAGCCTGGTATCTCAAGACAAGACAGACCAGCCTGGTCTCTCAAGACAAGACAGACCAGCCTGGTCTCTCAAGACTAGACAGACCAGTCTGGTCTCTCAAGACTAGACAGACCAGCCTGGTCTCTCAAAACTAGACAGACCAGCCTGGTCTCTCAAAACTAGACAGACCAGCCTGGTCTCTCAAGACAAGGCAGACCAGCCTGGTCTCAGAGGGGTCTCAGACTAGACAGACCAGCCTTGTCTCTCAGACAAGACAGACCAGCCTGGTCTCTCAAGACTAGACAGACCAGCCTGGTCTCTCAAGACAATACAGACCAGCCTGGTCTCTCAAGACTAGACAGACCAGCCTGGTCTCTCAGACAAGACAGACCAGCCTGGTCTCAGACGGGTCTCAGACTAGACAGACCAGCCTGGTCTCAGACGGGTCTCAGACTAGACAGACCAGCCTGGTCTCTCAGACAAGACAGACCAGCCTGGTCTCTCAAGACTAGACAGACCAGCCTGGTCTCCCAAGACAAGAAAGACCAGCCTGGTCTCTCAGACAAGACAGACCAGCCTGGTCTATAAAAGACTAGACAGACCAGCCTGGTCTCTCAAGACTAGACAGACCAGCCTGGTCTCTCAAGACTAGACAGACCAGTCTGGTCTCTCAAGACTAGAAAGACCAGCCTGGTCTCAGACTGGTCTCAGAGTAGACAGACCAGCCTGGTCTCTCAAGACTAGACAGACCAGCCTGGTCTCTCAGACAAGACAGACCAGCCTGGTCTCTCAGACAAGACAGACCAGCCTGGTCTCTCAAGACTAGACAGACCAGCCTGGTCTCTCAGACAAGACAGACCAGCCTGGTCTCTCAGACAAGACAGACCAGCCTGGTCTTTCAGACAAGACAGACCAAACTGGTCTCTCAAGACAAGACAGACCAGCCTGGTCTCTCAGACTAGAAAGATCAGCCTGGTCTCTCAGACTAGAAAGACCAGCCTGGTCTCTCAGACTAGACAGACCAGCCTAGTCTCTCAGACAAGACAGACCAGCCTGGTCTATAAAAGACTAGACAGACGAGCCTGGTCTCTCAAGACTAGACAGACCAGCCTGGTCTATAAAAGACTAGACAGACAAGCCTGGTCTCTCAAGACTAGACAGACCAGCCTGGTCTCTCAAAACTAGACAGACCAGCCTGGTATCTCAAGACAAGACAGACCAGCCTGGTCTCTCAAGACAAGACAGACCAGCCTGGTCTCTCAAGACTAGACAGACCAGTCTGGTCTCTCAAGACTAGACAGACCAGCCTGGTCTCTCAAAACTAGACAGACCAGCCTGGTCTCTCAAAACTAGACAGACCAGCCTGGTCTCTCAAGACAAGGCAGACCAGCCTGGTCTCAGAGGGGTCTCAGACTAGACAGACCAGCCTTGTCTCTCAGACAAGACAGACCAGCCTGGTCTCTCAAGACTAGACAGACCAGCCTGGTCTCTCAAGACAATACAGACCAGCCTGGTCTCTCAAGACTAGACAGACCAGCCTGGTCTCTCAGACAAGACAGACCAGCCTGGTCTCAGACGGGTCTCAGACTAGACAGATCAGCCTGGTCTCAGACGGGTCTCAGACTAGACAGACCAGCCTGGTCTCTCAGACAAGACAGACCAGCCTGGTCTCTCAAGACAAGACAGACCAGCCTGGTCTCTCAAGACTAGACAGACCAGCCTGGTCTCTCAAGACTAGACAGACCAGCCTGGTCTCTCAAAGACTAGACAGACCAGCCTGGTCTCTCAAGACAAGACAGACCAGCCTGGTCTCTCAAGACAAGACAGACCAGCCTGGTCTCTCAAGACTAGACAGACCAGCCTGGTCTCTCAAGACTAGACAGACCAGCCTGGTCTCTCAAAACTAGACAGACCAGCCTGGTCTCTCAAAACTAGACAGACCAGCCTGGTCTCTCAAGACAAGACAGACCAGCCTGGTCTCAGACGGGTCTCAGACTAGACAGACCAGCCTGGTCTCTCAGACAAGACAGACCAGCCTGGTCTCTCAAGACTAGACAGACCAGCCTGGTCTCTCAAGACAAGACAGACCAGCCTGGTCTCTCAAGACTAGACAGACCAGCCTGGTCTCTCAGACAAGACAGACCAGCCTGGTCTCTCAAGACAAGACAGACCAGCCTGGTCTCTCAAGACTAGACAGACCAGCCTGGTCTCTCAGACAAGACAGACCAGCCTGGTCTCTCAAGACTAGACAGACCAGCCTGGTCTCTCAAGACAAGACAGACCAGCCTGGTCTCTCAAGACTAGACAGACCAGCCTAGTCTCTCAAGACAAGACAGACCAGCCTGGTCTCTGAAGACTAGACAGACCAGCCTGGTCTCCCAAGACAAGAAAGACCAGCCTGGTATCTCAAGACAAGACAGACCAGCCTGGTCTCTCAAGACAAGACAGACCAGCCTGGTCTCTCAAGACTAGACAGACCAGTCTGGTCTCTCAAGACTAGACAGACCAGCCTGGTCTCTCAAAACTAGACAGACCAGCCTGGTCTCTCAAAACTAGACAGACCAGCCTGGTCTCTCAAGACAAGGCAGACCAGCCTGGTCTCAGAGGGGTCTCAGACTAGACAGACCAGCCTTGTCTCTCAGACAAGACAGACCAGCCTGGTCTCTCAAGACTAGACAGACCAGCCTGGTCTCTCAAGACAATACAGACCAGCCTGGTCTCTCAAGACTAGACAGACCAGCCTGGTCTCTCAGACAAGACAGACCAGCCTGGTCTCAGACGGGTCTCAGACTAGACAGACCAGCCTGGTCTCAGACGGGTCTCAGACTAGACAGACCAGCCTGGTCTCTCAGACAAGACAGACCAGCCTGGTCTCTCAAGACAAGACAGACCAGCCTGGTCTCTCAAGACTAGACAGACCAGCCTGGTCTCTCAAGACTAGACAGACCAGCCTGGTCTCTCAAAACTAGACAGACCAGCCTGGTCTCTCAAGACAAGACAGACCAGCCTGGTCTCTCAAGACAAGACAGACCAGCCTGGTCTCTCAAGACTAGACAGACCAGCCTGGTCTCTCAAGACTAGACAGACCAGCCTGGTCTCTCAAAACTAGACAGACCAGCCTGGTCTCTCAAAACTAGACAGACCAGCCTGGTCTCTCAAGACAAGGCAGACCAGCCTGGTCTCAGACGGGTCTCAGACTAGACAGACCAGCCTTGTCTCTCAGACAAGACAGACCAGCCTGGTCTCTCAAGACTAGACAGACCAGCCTGGTCTCTCAAGACAATACAGACCAGCCTGGTCTCTCAAGACTAGACAGACCAGCCTGGTCTCTCAGACAAGACAGACCAGCCTGGTCTCTCAAGACAAGACAGACCAGCCTGGTCTCTCAAGACTAGACAGACCAGCCTGGTCTCTCAGAAAAGACAGACCAGCCTGGTCTCTCAAGACTAGACAGACCAGCCTGGTCTCTCAAGACAAGACAGACCAGCCTGGTCTCTCAAGACTAGACAGACCAGCCTAGTCTCTCAAGACAAGACAGACCAGCCTGGTCTCTGAAGACTAGACAGACCAGCCTGGTCTCCCAAGACAAGAAAGACCAGCCTGGTCTCTCAGACAAGACAGACCAGCCTGGTCTATAAAAGACTAGACAAACCAGCCTGGTCTCTCAAGACTAGACAGACCAGCCTGGTCTATAAAAGACTAGACAGACCAGTCTGGTCTCTCAAGACTAGAAAGACCAGCCTGGTCTCAGACTGGTCTCAGAGTAGACAGACCAGCCTGGTCTCTCAAGACTAGACAGACCAGCCTGGTCTCTCAGACAAGACAGACCAGCCTGGTCTCTCAGACAAGACAGACCAGCCTGGTCTCTCAAGACTAGACAGACCAGCCTGGTCTCTCAGACAAGACAGACCAGCCTGGTCTCTCAAGACAAGACAGACCAGCCTGGTCTCAGACTGGTCTCAGACTAGACAGACCAGCCTGGTCTCTCAAGACTAGACAGACCAGCCTGGTCTCTCAGGCAAGACAGACCAGCCTGGTCTCTCAGACAAGACAGACCAGCCTGGTCTCTCAAGACTAGACAGACCAGCCTGGTCTCTCAGACAAGACAGACCAGCCTGGTCTCTCAAGACAAGACAGACCAGCCTGGTCTCTCAAGACTAGACAGACCAGCCTGGTCTCTCAAGACAAGACAGACCAGCCTGGTCTCTCAAGACAAGACAGACCAGCCTGGTCTCTCAAGACAAGACAGACCAGCCTGGTCTCTCAAGACTAGACAGACCAGCCTGGTCTCTCAAAACTAGACAGACCAGCCTGGTCTCTCAAAACTAGACAGACCAGCCTGGTCTCTCAAGACAAGGCAGACCAGCCTGGTCTCAGAGGGGTCTCAGACTAGACAGACCAGCCTTGTCTCTCAGACAAGACAGACCAGCCTGGTCTCTCAAGACTAGACAGACCAGCCTGGTCTCTCAAGACAATACAGACCAGCCTGGTCTCTCAAGACTAGACAGACCAACCTGGTCTCTCAGACAAGACAGACCAGCCTGGTCTCAGACGGGTCTCAGACTAGACAGACCAGCCTGGTCTCAGACTGGTCTCAGACTAGACAGACCAGCCTGGTCTCTCAAGACTAGACAGACCAGCCTGGTCTCTCAGACAAGACAGACCAGCCTGGTCTCTCAGACAAGACAGACCAGCCTGGTCTCTCAAGACTAGACAGACCAGCCTGGTCTCTCAGACAAGACAGGCCAGCCTGGTCTCTCAAGACAAGACAGACCAGCCTGGTCTCTCAAGACTAGACAGACCAGCCTGGTCTCCAAAGACTAGACAGACCAGCCTGGTCTCTCAGACAAGACAGACCAGCCTGGTCTCTCAAGACTAGACAGACCAGCCTGGTCTCCCAAGACTAGACAGACCAGCCTGGTCTCTCAGACAAGACAGACCAGCCTGGTCTCTCAAGACTAGACAGACCAGCCTGATCTCTCAGACAAGACAGACCAGCCTGGTCTCTCAAGACAAGACAGACCAGCCTGGTCTCAGACTGGTCTCAGACTAGACAGACCAGCCTGGTCTCTCAAGACTAGACAGACCAGCCTGGTCTCTCAGACAAGACAGACCAGCCTGGTCTCTCAGACAAGACAGACCAGCCTGGTCTCTCAAGACTAGACAGACCAGCCTGGTCTCTCAGACAAGACAGACCAGCCTGGTCTCTCAAGACAAGACAGACCAGCCTGGTCTCTCAAGACTAGACAGACCAGCCTGGTCTCTCAAGACAAGACAGACCAGCCTGGTCTCTCAAAACTAGACAGACCAGCCTGGTATCTCAAGACAAGACAGACCAGCCTGGTCTCTCAAGACAAGACAGACCAGCCTGGTCTCTCAAGACTAGACAGACCAGTCTGGTCTCTCAAGACTAGACAGACCAGCCTGGTCTCTCAAAACTAGACAGACCAGCCTGGTCTCTCAAAACTAGACAGACCAGCCTGGTCTCTCAAGACAAGGCAGACCAGCCTGGTCTCAGAGGGGTCTCAGACTAGACAGACCAGCCTTGTCTCTCAGACAAGACAGACCAGCCTGGTCTCTCAAGACTAGACAGACCAGCCTGGTCTCTCAAGACAATACAGACCAGCCTGGTCTCTCAAGACTAGACAGACCAGCCTGGTCTCTCAGACAAGACAGACCAGCCTGGTCTCAGACGGGTCTCAGACTAGACAGATCAGCCTGGTCTCAGACGGGTCTCAGACTAGACAGACCAGCCTGGTCTCTCAGACAAGACAGACCAGCCTGGTCTCTCAAGACTAGACAGACCAGCCTGGTCTCCCAAGACAAGAAAGACCAGCCTGGTCTCTCAGACAAGACAGACCAGCCTGGTCTATAAAAGACTAGACAGACCAGCCTGGTCTCTCAAGACTAGACAGACCAGCCTGGTCTCTCAAGACTAGACAGACCAGCCTGGTCTCTCAAGACTAGAAAGACCAGCCTGGTCTCAGACTGGTCTCAGAGTAGACAGACCAGCCTGGTCTCTCAAGACTAGACAGACCAGCCTTGTCTCTCAGACAAGACAGACCAGCCTGGTCTCTCAGACAAGACAGACCAGCCTGGTCTCTCAAGACTAGACAGACCAGCCTGGTCTCTCAGACAAGACAGACCAGCCTGGTCTCTCAGACAAGACAGACCAGCCTGGTCTTTCAGACAAGACAGACCAAACTGGTCTCTCAAGACAAGACAGACCAGCCTGGTCTCTCAGACTAGAAAGATCAGCCTGGTCTCTCAGACTAGAAAGACCAGCCTGGTCTCTCAGACTAGACAGACCAGCCTAGTCTCTCAGACAAGACAGACCAGCCTGGTCTATAAAAGACTAGACAGACGAGCCTGGTCTCTCAAGACTAGACAGACCAGCCTGGTCTATAAAAGACTAGACAGACAAGCCTGGTCTCTCAAGACTAGACAGACCAGCCTGGTCTCTCAGACTAGACAGACCAGCCTGGTCTCTCAGACAAGACAGACCAGCCTTGTCTCTCAGACAAGACAGACCAGCCTGGTCTCTCAAGACTAGACAGACCAGCCTGGTCTTTCAGACAAGACAGACCAGCCTGGTCTCTCAAGACTAGACAGACCAGCCTGGTCTCTCAGACAAGACAGACCAGCCTGGTCTCAGACGGGTCTCAGACTAGACAGACCAGCCTGGTCTCAGACTGGTCTCAGACTAGACAGACCAGCCTGGTCTCTCAAGACTAGACAGACCAGCCTGGTCTCTCAAGACAAGACAGACCAGCCTGGTCTCTCAGACAAGACAGACCAGCCTGGTCTCTCAAGACTAGACAGACCAGCCTGGTCTCTCAAAACTAGACAGACCAGCCTGGTCTCTCAAGACAAGACAGACCAGCCTGGTCTCTCAAGACAAGACAGACCAGCCTGGTCTCTCAAGACTAGACAGACCAGCCTGGTCTCTCAAGACTAGACAGACCAGCCTGGTCTCTCAAAACTAGACAGACCAGCCTGGTCTCTCAAAACTAGACAGACCAGCCTGGTCTCTCAAGACAAGGCAGACCAGCCTGGTCTCAGACGGGTCTCAGACTAGACAGACCAGCCTTGTCTCTCAGACAAGACAGACCAGCCTGGTCTCTCAAGACTAGACAGACCAGCCTGGTCTCTCAAGACAATACAGACCAGCCTGGTCTCTCAAGACTAGACAGACCAGCCTGGTCTCTCAGACAAGACAGACCAGCCTGGTCTCTCAAGACAAGACAGACCAGCCTGGTCTCTCAAGACTAGACAGACCAGCCTGGTCTCTCAGACAAGACAGACCAGCCTGGTCTCTCAAGACTAGACAGACCAGCCTGGTCTCTCAAGACAAGACAGACCAGCCTGGTCTCTCAAGACTAGACAGACCAGCCTAGTCTCTCAAGACAAGACAGACCAGCCTGGTCTCTCAAGACTAGACAGACCAGCCTGGTCTCCCAAGACAAGAAAGACCAGCCTGGTCTCTCAGACAAGACAGACCAGCCTGGTCTATAAAAGACTAGACAGACCAGCCTGGTCTCTCAAGACTAGACAGACCAGCCTGGTCTATAAAAGACTAGACAGACCAGTCTGGTCTCTCAAGACTAGAAAGACCAGCCTGGTCTCAGACTGGTCTCAGAGTAGACAGACCAGCCTGGTCTCTCAAGACTAGACAGACCAGCCTGGTCTCTCAGACAAGACAGACCAGCCTGGTCTCTCAGACAAGACAGACCAGCCTGGTCTCTCAAGACTAGACAGACCAGCCTGGTCTCTCAGACAAGACAGACCAGCCTGGTCTCTCAAGACAAGACAGACCAGCCTGGTCTCAGACTGGTCTCAGACTAGACAGACCAGCCTGGTCTCTCAAGACTAGACAGACCAGC
>NW_026602372.1:0-19230 GCF_029448725.1 Salvelinus fontinalis | reverse complement strand
AGAGAATGGTGTGACAAACAGAAAACATCCAGTCAGCAGCAGTCCTGAGGGTGAAAACAGCTGGTTGATGAGAGGTTGAAGGAGAATGGTGTGACAAACAGAAAACATCCAGTCAGCAGCAGTCCTGAGGGTGAAAACAGCTGGTTGATGAGAGGTTGAAGGAGAATGGTGTGACAAACAGAAAACATCCAGTCAGCAGCAGTCCTGAGGGTGAAAACAGCTGGTTGATGAGAGGTTGAAGGAGAATGGGAAGAATCATGCAATCTAACAGTTGGGCCACAAACAGGCAAATAACGGCGCAGTACAACCGTGGTCTGCAGAACGGCTTCTCAGAACGCACAACTCACCGATCTCGGTCACAACCGTGGTCTGCAGAACGGCTTCTCAGAACGCACAACTCACCGATCTCTGTCACAACCGTGGTCTGCAGTGCGGCTTCTCACAACGCACAACTCACCGATCTCTGTCACAACCGTGGTCTGCAGTGCGGCTTCTCAAAACGCACAACTCGCCGATCTTTGTCACAACCGTGGTCTGCAGTGCGGCTTCTCGCAACGCACAACTCGCCGATCTTTGTCACAACCGTGGTCTGCAGTGCGGCTTCTCGCAACGCACAACTCGCCGATCTCTGTCACAACCGTGGTCTGCAGTGCGGCTTCTCGCAACGCACAACTCACCGATCTCTGTCACAACCGTGGTCTGCAGTACGGCTTCTCAAAACGCACAACTCACCGATCTCTGTCACAACCGTGGTCTGCAGTGCGGCTTCTCAAAACGCACAACTCACCGATCTCTGTCACAACCGTGGTCTGCAGTGCGGCTTCTCAAAACGCACAACTCACCGATCTCTGTCACAACCGTGGTCTGCAGTGCGGCTTCTCAAAACGCACAACTCGCCGATCTCTGTCACAACCGTGGTCTGCAGTACGGCTTCTCAAAACGCACAACTCGCCGATCTCTGTCACAACCGTGGTCTGCAGTGCGGCTTCTTGCAACGCACAACTCACCGATCTCTGTCACAACCGTGGTCTGCAGTGCGGCTTCTCGCAACGCACAACTCACCGATCTCTGTCACAACCGTGGTCTGCAGTGCGGCTTCTCGCAACGCACAACTCACCGATCTCTGTCACAACCGTGGTCTGCAGTGCGGCTTCTCAAAACGCACAACTCACCGATCTCTGTCACAACCGTGGTCTGCAGTGCGGCTTCTCAAAACGCACAACTCGCCGATCTCTGTCACAACCGTGGTCTGCAGTGCGGCTTCTCGCAACGCACAACTCGCCGATCTCTGTCACAACCGTGGTCTGCAGTGCGGCATCTCGCAACGCACAACTCGCCGATCTCTGTCACAACCGTGGTCTGCAGTGCGGCTTCTCAAAACGCACAACTCGCCGTTCTCTGTCACAACCGTGGTCTGCAGTACGGCTTCTCAAAACGCACAACTCACCGATCTCTGTCACAACCGTGGTCTGCAGTACGGCTTCTCAAAACGCACAACTCGCCGATCTCTGTCACAACCGTGGTCTGCAGTGCGGCTTCTCAAAACGCACAACTCACCGATCTCTGTCACAACCGTGGTCTGCAGTGCGGCTTCTCAAAACGCACAACTCACCGATCTCTGTCACAACCGTGGTCTGCAGTGCGGCTTCTCAAAACGCACAACTCACCGATCTCTGTCACAACCGTGGTCTGCAGTACGGCTTCTCAAAACGCACAACTCGCCGATCTCTGTCACAACCGTGGTCTGCAGTGCGGCTTCTCAAAACGCACAACTCACCGATCTCTGTCACAACCGTGGTCTGCAGTGCGGCTTCTCAAAACGCACAACTCACCGATCTCTGTCACAACCGTGGTCTGCAGTACGGCTTCTCAAAACGCACAACTCGCCGATCTTTGTCACAACCGTGGTCTGCAGTGCGGCTTCTCAAAACGCACAACTCACCGATCTCTGTCACAACCGTGGTCTGCAGTGCGGCTTCTCAAAACGCACAACTCACCGATCTCTGTCACAACCGTGGTCTGCAGTGCGGCTTCTCAAAACGCACAACTCGCCGATCTCTGTCACAACCGTGGTCTGCAGTACGGCTTCTCAAAACGCACAACTCGCCGATCTCTGTCACAACCGTGGTCTGCAGTGCGGCTTCTTGCAACGCACAACTCACCGATCTCTGTCACAACCGTGGTCTGCAGTGCGGCTTCTCGCAACGCACAACTCACCGATCTCTGTCACAACCGTGGTCTGCAGTGCGGCTTCTCGCAACGCACAACTCACCGATCTCTGTCACAACCGTGGTCTGCAGTGCGGCTTCTCAAAACGCACAACTCACCGATCTCTGTCACAACCGTGGTCTGCAGTGCGGCTTCTCAAAACGCACAACTCGCCGATCTCTGTCACAACCGTGGTCTGCAGTGCGGCTTCTCGCAACGCACAACTCGCCGATCTCTGTCACAACCGTGGTCTGCAGTACGGCTTCTCGCAACGCACAACTCGCCGATCTCTGTCACAACCGTGGTCTGCAGTGCGGCATCTCGCAACGCACAACTCGCCGATCTCTGTCACAACCGTGGTCTGCAGTGCGGCTTCTCAAAACGCACAACTCGCCGTTCTCTGTCACAACCGTGGTCTGCAGTACGGCTTCTCAAAACGCACAACTCACCGATCTCTGTCACAACCGTGGTCTGCAGTACGGCTTCTCAAAACGCACAACTCGCCGATCTCTGTCACAACCGTGGTCTGCAGTGCGGCTTCTCAAAACGCACAACTCACCGATCTCTGTCACAACCGTGGTCTGCAGTGCGGCTTCTCAAAACGCACAACTCACCGATCTCTGTCACAACCGTGGTCTGCAGTGCGGCTTCTCAAAACGCACAACTCACCGATCTCTGTCACAACCGTGGTCTGCAGTACGGCTTCTCAAAACGCACAACTCGCCGATCTCTGTCACAACCGTGGTCTGCAGTGCGGCTTCTCAAAACGCACAACTCACCGATCTCTGTCACAACCGTGGTCTGCAGTGCGGCTTCTCAAAACGCACAACTCACCGATCTCTGTCACAACCGTGGTCTGCAGTACGGCTTCTCAAAACGCACAACTCGCCGATCTTTGTCACAACCGTGGTCTGCAGTGCGGCTTCTCAAAACGCACAACTCACCGATCTCTGTCACAACCGTGGTCTGCAGTGCGGCTTCTCGCAACGCACAACTCGCCGATCTTTGTCACAACCGTGGTCTGCAGTGCGGCTTCTCGCAACGCACGACTCGCCGATTTTTGTCACAACCGTGGTCTGCAGTGCGGCTTCTCGCAACGCACGACTCGCCGATTTTTGTCACAACCGTGGTCTGCAGTGCGGCTTCTCAAAACGCACAACTCGCCGATCTTTGTCACAACCGTGGTCTGCAGTGCGGCTTCTCAAAACGCACAACTCGCCGATCTTTGTCACAGATGGGCTATTGCAGCAGACGACCACACTGGGTTCCACTCCAATCAGCTAAAAACAAGAAGAAGCGGCTTCAGTGGGCACGCCATCACCAACACTGGACAATTTAGGAGTAGAAAAACATTGCCTGGTGCGACAAGTTCATGTTGCATCATGTTGACGGAAGTTGTAGGATGAGTCCATGGAACCCATCCTGCCTGGTGTCAATGGTACAGTCTGATGGCTGTGGTGTACCAGCATCCAATCTGCAGCAACTGCGTGGTGCCATCATGTCAGCATGGAAAAACATCCCTGTGGAACATTTCCGGCTTGTAGAATCCATGCCCCAAAGAATTCAGGCTCATCACTCATCTTGGAAAAACGTATACTAAAAACTTGAAAATCAATCATTCTGCCATCATTAACACAATGGAAAAATGTAATGATTTATTATTTAAATATTGAAAAAGCAGGGGCTACAGAGAGAAACAAAATGGTGCTGTTTCAGGCCATGTGGTAAACAACAATGCACTATGGATGGAGGTGTGAGCATGCGGGTCTGGACAGAGGAGATGTAGTCGTTGATTGTGTGCGTCTGTAAGTTGTTGTTTGTAGCTTTGTATTTGGTTCTTAACTAACAAAGTGAATTCAGGCTGTCCTGGAGGCAGAGGGGTGTCTGACCCAGTACTAGATGGGTATACCTAATACACTGGCCAGTGAGTGTATATAACCATTGTTTGTACCTTCATGTTACGACCGTGTCCTGTCTCCCAGGTATAATGTAATATTCACGACCGTGTCCTGTCTCCCAGGTATAATGTAATATTCACGACCGTGTCCTGTCTCCCAGGTATAATCTAATATTCACGACCGTGTCCTGTCTCCCAGGTATAATGTGATATTCACGACCGTGTCCTGTCCCCCAGGTATAATGTAATATTCACGACCGTGTCCTGTCTCCCAGGTATAATGTAATATTCACGACCGTGTCCTGTCTCCCAGGTATAATGTGATATTCACGACCGTGTCCTGTCTCCCAGGTATAATGTAATATTCACGACTGTGTCTTGTCTCCCAGGTATAATGTAATATTCACGACCGTGTCCTGTCTCCCAGGTATAATGTAATATTCACGACCGTGTCCTGTCTCCCAGGTATAATGTAATATTCACGACTGTGTCTTGTCTCCCAGGTATAATGTGATATTCACGACCGTGTCCTGTCTCCCAGGTATAATGTAATATTCACGACCGTCTCCCAGGTATAATGTAATATTCACGACCGTCTCCCAGGTATAATGTAATATTCACAACCGTGTCCTGTCTCCCAGGTATAATGTAATATTCACGACCGTGTCCTGTCTCCCAGGTATAATGTGATATTCACGACCGTGTCCTGTCTCCCAGGTATAATGTAATATTCACGACCGTGTCCTGTCTCCCAGGTATAATGTGATATTCACGACCGTGTCCTGTCTCCCAGGTATAATGTAATATTCACGACCGTGTCCTGTCTCCCAGGTATAATGTGATATTCACGACCGTGTCCTGTCTCCCAGGTATAATGTAATATTCACGACCGTGTCCTGTCTCCCAGGTATAATGTAATATTCACAACCGTGTCCTGTCTCCCAGGTATAATGTAATATTCACAACCGTGTCCCAGGTATAATGTAATATTCACGACCGTGTCCTGTCTCCCAGGTATAATGTGATATTCACGACCGTGTCCTGTCTCCCAGGTATAATGTAATATTCACAACCGTGTCCTGTCTCCCAGGTATAATGTAATATTCACGACCGTGTCCTGTCTCCCAGGTATAATGTAATATTCACGACCGTGTCCTGTCTCCCAGGTATAATGTAATATTCACAACCGTGTCCTGTCTCCCAGGTATAATGTAATATTCACAACCGTGTCCTGTCTCCAAGGTATAATGTAATATTCACGACCGTGTCCTGTCTCCCAGGTATAATGTAATATTCACGACCGTGTCCTGTCTCCCAGGTATAATGTAATATTCACGACCGTGTCCTGTCTCCCAGGTATAATGTAATATTCACGACCGTGTCCTGTCTCCCAGGTATAATGTAATATTCACAACCGTGTCCTGTCTCCAAGGTATAATGTAATATTCACGACCGTGTCCTGTCTCCCAGGTATAATGTAATATTCACGACCGTGTCCTGTCTCCCAGGTATAATGTAATATTCACGACCGTGTCCTGTCTCCCAGGTATAATGTAATATTCACGACCGTGTCCTGTCTCCCAGGTATAATGTAATATTCACGACCGTGTCCTGTCTCCCAGGTATAATGTAATATTCACGACCGTGTCCTGTCTCCCAGGTATAATGTAATATTCACGACCGTGTCCTGTCTCCCAGGTATAATGTAATATTCACGACCGTGTCCTGTCTCCCAGGTATAATGTAATATTCACGACCGTGTCCTGTCTCCCAGGTATAATGTAATATTCACGACCGTGTCCTGTCTCCCAGGTATAATGTAATATTCACGACCGTGTCCTGTCTCCCAGGTATAATGTAATATTCACGACCGTGTCCTGTCTCCCAGGTATAATGTAATATTCACGACCGTGTCCTGTCTCCCAGGTATAATGTAATATTCACAACCGTGTCCTGTCTCCCAGGTATAATGTGATATTCACGACCGTGTCCTGTCTCCCAGGTATAATGTAATATTCACGACTGTGTCCTGTCTCCCAGGTATAATGTAATATTCACGACCGTGTCCTGTCTCCAAGGTATAATGTAATATTCACAACCGTGTCCTGTCTCCCAGGTATAATGTAATATTCACAACCGTGTCCTGTCTCCCAGGTATAATGTAATATTCACAACCGTGTCCTGTCTCCAAGGTATAATGTAATATTCACAACCGTGTCCTGTCTCCCAGGTATAATGTAATATTCACGACCGTCTCCCAGGTATAATGTAATATTCGCGACCGTGTCCTGTCTCCAAGGTATAATGTAATATTCACGACCGTCTCCCAGGTATAATGTAATATTCACGACCGTGTCCTGTCTCCCAGGTATAATGTAATATTCACGACTGTGTCCTGTCTCCAAGGTATAATGTGATATTCACGACCGTGTCCTGTCTCCAAGGTATAATGTAATATTCACGACCGTGTCCTGTCTCCCAGGTATGTGATATTCACGACCGTGTCCTGTCTCCCAGGTATAATGTAATATTCACGACCGTCTCCCAGGTATAATGTAATATTCACGACCGTGTCCTGTCTCCCAGGTATAATGTAATATTCACGACCGTGTCCTGTCTCCCAGGTATAATGTAATATTCACGACCGTGTCCTGTCTCCCAGGTATAATGTAATATTCACGACCGTGTCCCAGGTATAATGTAATATTCACGACCGTGTCCTGTCTCCCAGGTATGTGATATTCACGACCGTGTCCTGTCTCCCAGGTATAATGTAATATTCACGACCGTGTCCTGTCTCCCAGGTATAATGTAATATTCACGACCGTTTCCCAGGTATAATGTAATATTCACGACCGTGTCCTGTCTCCCAGGTATAATGTGATATTCACGACCGTGTCCTGTCTCCCAGGTATGTGATATTCACGACCGTGTCCTGTCTCCCAGGTATAATGTGATATTCACGACCGTGTCCTGTCTCCCAGGTATAATGTGATATTCACAACCGTGTCCCAGGTATAATGTAATATTCACTACCGTGTCCTGTCTCCCAGGTATAATGTGATATTCACGACCGTGTCCTGTCTCCCAGGTATAATGTAATATTCACGACCGTGTCCTGTCTCCCAGGTATAATGTGATATTAACGACCGTGTCCTGTCTCCCAGGTATAATGTGATATTCACGACCGTGTCCTGTCTCCCAGGTATAATGTGATATTCACGACCGTGTCCTGTCTCCCAGGTATAATGTGATATTCACGACCGTGTCCTGTCTCCCAGGTATAATGTAATATTCACGACCGTGTCCTGTCTCCCAGGTATAATGTGATATTTCGTTACCTGCTGAGTGTGCGGCGGGTGCAGTCTGAGCTGCAGCACTGCTGGGCTCTACAGATGCAGAGGAAACACCTCAAATCCAACCAGACAGATGCTGTCAAGTGGAGGCTACGCAACCACATGGCTTTCCTGGTGGACAATCTGCAGTACTACCTACAGGTCATTATATCTACAGGAAATGACACTTGTCATTTAGCAGACACTGTTACAGTAGTGAGTGCATACGTTGTCATACTGGTCCCCCGTGGGAATCGAACCCACAACCCTGGCTTTCCAAGGGCCATGCTCTACCAACTGAGCCACACGGAACCACAACCACGTGTCATCTGTACATCCAAAGACTAAGTACTGTACAGTGAATCTGGTCTGTTTTTAAGAATAGAGAGCAGTAGTAAAGACAAGACTGTATAGTTTTTTTACCTGTTCATATTCAGCTTTGGGAGGAAATTTGAGAGGCTCAATGCACCACACTCAGTTTACCAGGGCCATATTAATGCAAACAAGCATTCCTTTCTTTGTTCTAGAACTACAATGCACATTTGTTTTTGCTGCTCGGGCCCTCTTTAAAAAAGAGGTCCCATATCTGTATAGCCAGCTCAAAGGTCGTCATAGGAGTTGGCAAGACAACACATCTATTTCTAGGACCAGGCTATGAGTGACCTTGTTGGTGCCATATTTCTAACATGGCTGTGCTGCTCCTCTCTCCTCCCTCAGGTGGACGTGCTGGAGTCTCAGTTCTCTCAGCTGCTGCAGCAGATCAACTCCACCAGAGACTTTGAGAGCATCCGGCTGGCCCACGACCACTTCCTTAGCAACCTGCTAGCACAGTCCTTCATCCTGCTCAAGCCGGTTAGCGTCTCAATTTATTAGCATTTGACGTGAATACAATGTGGCAGTAATTTAAGGCCACTTCAACGTCTTCTTTATTGCAGTCACGTTATGCAGATGATCAGATTGCCATGTCACTTTGATATGGTTCCTGACAAGGTAACCACTTACCTGACCAATGGCACAACGTGACTGAAATGAAGACAACCTTGAAGGTGTTATTGCGCGTTGTGTGCTATTCATGCATTGTTGTCAGTTGGAGATTAACAACACTATCAAATTAGGATTCAGCCTTGAATGACCACTTAGCTATAGTTTCCCATTCATTTTTGAATTTCGTCCAATGTCTTCTCTCCTATCCCAGGTGTTCCACTGTCTGAATGAGATCCTGGAGCTGTGTCATAACTTCTGCTCATTGGTCAGCCAGAACGTGGCTCCGCTGGATGAGAGAGGAACAGCCCAACTGGACATCTTGGTCAAGGTAAGGCTGTCTGCTAGAACAGCTAATAATAACCTTTCACTCATTGTCACGCCTATATTAGTATATTATAGTAATTGCTTGTAATCTTTGGTGCTAGCTAAATGGCCAATGCAAACAATGAAGTACTTCATCTGTAATTTCAGGGTTTCAGTCGTCAGTCCTTCCTGCTCTTCAAGATCCTGTCAGGTGTCAGAAACCACCAGATCAACTCTGACCTGGCTCAGCTGCTGCTCAGGCTGGACTACAACAAGTACTACACCCAGTCAGGAGGCACCCTGGGCAGGTAGGGACCTGACGTGACACTACACTACACCCTGGGCAGGTAGGGACCTGACACTACACTACACCCTGGGCAGGTAGGGACCTGACATGACACTACACTACACCCTGGGCAGCTAGGGACCTGACATGACACTACACCCTGGGCAGGTAGGGACCTGACATGACACTACACTACACCCTGGGCAGCTAGGGACCTGACATGACACTACACCCTGGGCAGCTAGGGACCTGACACTACACTACACCCTGGGCAGGTAGGGACCTGACATGACACTACACCCTGGGCAGGTAGGGACCAGACATGACACTACACTACACCCTGGGCAGGTAGGGACCAGACATGACACTACACCCTGGGCAGGTAGGGACCTGACATGACACTACACCCTGGGCAGGTAGGGACCAGACATGACACTACACCCTGGGCAGGTAGGGACCAGACATGACACTACACTACACCCTGGGCAGGTAGGGACCAGACATGACACTACACCCTGGGCAGGTAGGGACCTGACATGACACTACACCCTGGGCAGGTAGGGACCAGACATGACACTACACTACACCCTGGGCAGGTAAGGACCAGACATGACACTACACTACACCCTGTGCAGGTAGGGACCAGACATGACACTACACTACACCCTGGGCAGGTAAGGACCTGACATGACACTACACCCTGGGCAGGTAGGGACCTGACATGACACTACACTACACCCTGGGCAGGTAGGGACCTGACATGACACTACACTACACCCTGGGCAGGTAGGGACCAGACATGACACTATACCCTGGGCAGGTAGGGACCAGACATGACACTACACCCTGGGCAGGTAGGGACCAGACATGACACTACACCCTGGGCAGGTAGGGACCTGACATGACACTACACCCTGGGCAGGTAGGGACCTGACATGACACTACACCCTGTGCAGGTAGGGACCTGACATGACACTACACTACACCCTGGGCAGGTAGGGACCTGACACTACACCCTGGGCAGGTAGGGACCTGACATGACACTACACTACACCCTGGGCAGGTAGGGACCTGACATGACACTACACCCTGTGCAGGTAGGGACCTGACATGACACTACACTACACCCTGGGCAGGTAGGGACCTGACACTACACCCTGGGCAGGTAGGGACCTGACACTACACTACACCCTAGGCAGGTAGGGCCCAGACATGACACTACACCCTGGGCAGGTAGGGACCAGACATGACACTACACTACACCCTGGGCAGGTAAGGACCTAACATGACACTACACCCTGGGCAGGTAGGGACCTGACATGACACTACACCCTGGGCAGGTAGGGACCTGACATGACACTACACTACACCCTGGGCAGGTAGGGACCAGACATGACACTACACCCTGGGCAGGTAAGGACCTGACACTACACCCTGGGCAGGTAGGGACCTGACATGACACTACACTACACCCTGGGCAGGTAGGGACCTGACATGACACTACACCCTGGGCAGGTAGGGACCTGACATGACACTACACTACACCCTGGGCAGGTAGGGACCAGACATGACACTACACTACACCCTGGGCAGGTAGGGACCAGACATGACACTACACTACACCCTGGGCAGGTAGGGACCTGACATGACACTACACCCTGGGCAGGTAGGGACCTGACATGACACTACACTACACCCTGGGCAGGTAGGGACCAGACATGACACTACACTACACCCTGGGCAGGTAGGGACCTGACATGACACTACACTACACCCTGGGCAGGTAGGGACCAGACATGACACTACACTACACCCTGGGCAGGTAGGGACCAGACATGACACTACACTACACCCTGGGCAGGTAGGGACCTGACATGACACTACACCCTGGGCAGGTAGGGACCTGACATGACACTACACTACACCCTGGGCAGGTAGGGACCAGACATGACACTACACTACACCCTGGGCAGGTAGGGACCTAACATGACACTACACTACACCCTGGGCAGGTAGGGACCAGACATGACACTACACCCTGGGCAGGTAGGGACCAGACATGACACTACACCCTGGGCAGGTAGGGACCAGACATGACACTACACCCTGGGCAGGTAAGGACCAGACATGACACTACACTACACCCTGGGCAGGTAGGGACCAGACATGACACTACACTACACCCTGGGCAGGTAGGGACCAGACATGACACTACACTACACCCTGGGCAGGTAGGGACCAGACATGACACTACACCCTGGGCAGGTAGGGACCAGACATGACACTACACCCTGGGCAGGTAGGGACCAGACATGACACTACACTACACCCTGGGCAGGTAAGGACCAGACATGACACTACACCCTGGGCAGGTAGGGACCAGACATGACACTACACCCTGGGCAGGTAGGGACCAGACATGACACTACACCCTGGGCAGGTAAGGACCAGACATGACACTACACTACACCCTGGGCAGGTAGGGACCAGACATGACACTACACCCTGGGCAGGTAGGGACCAGACATGACACTACACTACACCCTGGGCAGGTAGGGACCTGACATGACACTACACTACACCCTGGGCAGGTAGGGACCTGACACTACACCCTGGGCAGGTAAGGACCAGACATGACACTACACTACACCCTGGGCAGGTAGGGACCTGACATGACACTACACCCTGGGCAGGTAGGGACCAGACATGACACTACACTACACCCTGGGCAGGTAGGGACCAGACATGACACTACACTACACCCTGGGCAGGTAGGGACCAGACATGACACTACACTACACCCTGGGCAGGTAGGGACCAGACATGACACTACACTACACCCTGGGCAGGTAGGGACCTGACATGACACTACACCCTGGGCAGGTAGGGACCAGACATGACACTACACTACACCCTGGGCAGGTAGGGACCAGACATGACACTACACCCTGGGCAGGTAAGGACCAGACATGACACTACACTACACCCTGGGCAGGTAGGGACCAGACATGACACTACACTACACCCTGGGCAGGTAGGGACCAGACATGACACTACACCCTGGGCAGGTAGGGACCAGACATGACACTACACCCTGGGCAGGTAGGGACCAGACATGACACTACACCCTGGGCAGGTAAGGACCAGACATGACACTACACTACACCCTGGGCAGGTAGGGACCAGACATGACACTACACCCTGGGCAGGTAGGGACCAGACATGACACTACACCCTGGGCAGGTAAGGACCAGACATGACACTACACTACACCCTGGGCAGGTAGGGACCAGACATGACACTACACTACACCCTGGGCAGGTAAGGACCTAACATGACACTACACCCTGGGCAGGTAGGGACCAGACATGACACTACACCCTGGGCAGGTAGGGACCTGACACTACACTACACCCTAGGCAGGTAGGGACCAGACATGACACTACACCCTGGGCAGGTAGGGACCAGACATGACACTACACTACACCCTGGGCAGGTAAGGACCTAACATGACACTACACCCTGGGCAGGTAGGGACCTGACACTACACTACACCCTAGGCAGGTAGGGACCAGACATGACACTACACCCTGGGCAGGTAGGGACCAGACATGACACTACACTACACCCTAGGCAGGTAGGGACCAGACATGACACTACACCCTGGGCAGGTAGGGACCTGACACTACACCCTGGGCAGGTAGGGACCTGACACTACACTACACCCTGGGCAGGTAGGGACCAGACATGACACTACACCCTGGGCAGGTAAGGACCTGACATGACACTACACCCTGGGCAGGTAGGGACCAGACATGACACTACACCCTGGGCAGGTAGGGACCTAACATGACACTACACCCTGGGCAGGTAGGGACCTGACATGACACTACACTACACCCTGGGCAGGTAGGGACCTGACACTACACCCTGGGCAGGTAGGGACCTGACACTACACTACACCCTAGGCAGGTAGGGACCAGACATGACACTACACCCTGGGCAGATAGGGACCAGACATGACACTACACTACACCCTGGGCAGGTAGGGACCTGACATGCCACTACACCCTGGGCAGGTAGGGACCAGACATGACACTACACCCTGGGCAGGTAGGGACCAGACATGACACTACACCCTGGGCAGGTAGGGACCAGACATGACACTACACCCTGGGCAGGTAGGGACCAGACATGACACTACACCCTGGGCAGGTAGGGACCAGACATGACACTACACCCTGGGCAGGTAGGGACCAGACATGACACTACACCCTGGGCAGGTAGGGACCAGACATGACACTACACTACACCCTGGGCAGGTAAGGACCTGACATGACACTACACCCTGGGCAGGTAGGGACCAGACATGACACTACACCCTGGGCAGGTAGGGACCAGACATGACACTACACCCTGGGCAGGTAGGGACCAGACATGACACTACACCCTGGGCAGGTAAGGACCTGACATGACACTACACCCTGGGCAGGTAAGGACCTGACATGAAACTACACCCTGGGCAGCTAAGGACCTGACATGAAACTACACCCTGGGCAGGTAGGGACCAGACATGACACTACACCCTGGGCAGGTAGGGACCAGACATGACACTACACCCTGGGCAGGTAGGGACCAGACATGACACTACACCCTGGGCAGGTAGGGACCAGACATGACACTATACCCTGGGCAGGTAGGGACCAGACATGACACTACACCCTGGGCAGGTAGGGACCAGACATGACACTACACCCTGGGCAGGTAAGGACCAGACATGACACTACACCCTGGGCAGGTAGGGACCAGACATGACACTACACCCTGGGCAGGTAGGGACCAGACATGACACTACACCCTGGGCAGGTAAGGACCTGACATGACACTACACCCTGGGCAGGTAGGGACCAGACATGACACTACACCCTGGGCAGGTAGGGACCAGACATGACACTACACCCTGGGCAGGTAGGGACCAGACATGACACTACACCCTGGGCAGGTAGGGACCAGACATGACACTACACCCTGGGCAGGTAGGGACCAGACATGACACTACACCCTGGGCAGGTAGGGACCAGACATGACACTACACCCTGGGCAGGTAAGGACCAGACATGACACTATACCCTGGGCAGGTAGGGACCAGACATGACACTACACCCTGGGCAGGTAAGGACCAGACATGACACTACACCCTGGGCAGGTAGGGACCAGACATGACACTATACCCTGGGCAAGTAGGGACCTGATTAAGAACTACATTGATTGAAATGTTGCTGCACTAAATATCTGAGAGCATTGTGCTATTTTCTTCACATGGCACTACATACACCCTTCAAAAGAGGCTTTCAGGTTGAGGTGCACCCCTCAATGCAGATCAGCTCCCCCTCTACCAATCCTAACCTTAACCAATCGTGGGGAACATAGCCGGTCCTGCCCTCCCTGGAGCCCTAAGCAAAATTCTGCTAATGGCCCCTCCTACCTGACATGTAAACCATTTGCCATTGTCACACCTGACACCTCAGTGCTCCCACTACAATCCTCCCTCCTTTAAATCAGTTTGCTCCATCTGTCGGCCTAAGGATAAGTAGACCTAGACAGAACAGACTGAGGTATAAACAAACAATATTTAATGAATATATTTTCTATAGAATCTTAAGATAATTGAATATTAACATAAATAAGAAATTGTAGAAAATAATCAAATATAACACTGAGCTTCGGCTCTGCTGCCTGGTAATTAGTCCAGTCCTCACAAGTAGAGCTTTGTCTATACAATGTAAACATAAGCCTATAGACTATGGCTGCAGCTATATGTCTCAAAATAGTCAAATAAAACCTATACAGCTGTGTGATTTAACTTTGGTTCCCTCTACAGCCTGGGCATTTTTTTCAGCATCAGCATGGACACCAGTCTGTCTGGAAGAAATTGAGAAAGTATGTCACATAGTTATGTAAGCAGTCATTTACACAAATGCACTTCTGCCATACAATCTTAAAATGTTACTAAGTGTCCAAACATTTGATTTCAAATCTTACCATCAAAATATTCCTCTTCTGCACATTCTTGAGGCAAAGTCATCAATGATGTCATCATAGGACATACGTTTCCCCACCTCATGATGGCCAGACCACCCAAACGTTCCTGTGACATGGAAGACCTCACGTAGATTTGATGAGCTTTTATTTTGAAAGCTCCTCTCTGCCGATTCTACTGTTACTGGTAGAGTGACTGCAATTCTTAGGGATGTCCAAAGGTTAGGATAGAGTTCCTCCAGGTTCTCACAGAGAAAGGAAAGCAGCTCAAAGGCAGTCATCTGATGGCAGATCAGGTACATTCTGAATGTCGTGTGCCAGATCCATTCCACTGATGTCACAGTCATCTCTGAAGGTCAGAGTGTTTAACTTCCATGCACTGAGCCTTTAAAGATTCACTGGACATCTGAGGCAGTGCTGAAGGTCAGCAGCACTCCATATTTGGTTTTCACCTGGTTGAGTGTTTCAAATCTCTCATCATGGATGTCACAGCAGAGTCGACCACAATGCTGAAGTAGTTTACAAGATTTTTCTGTGCATCAGTCACTCGTTCATCAGGAGCCTCATAGCTGAAATGCCTCTGGCTGTTTCTGTCTCTTCTCTTTCAGAACAGCCTCCACATTAATTTCTTCACAAATGCTTTTGGCTGTTGTCTGGGCCTCAGAGAATCCAGTTTCCCGGTATGTAGTGAGGGAGGCCTTTGCATTTGAGATTAAATTCACTGCCATATCCAACTGCATTGAGGCGGATTGGACGAGCTTGTTCACCTCGTTTGTCATTGTCAGTATCTCACACCATAGAACACAGCAAATCAAGAAGCGGTAGGACCCAACTTCCTCTGCAAGTGCTTGTGCCTCCACTTTGGCGGCAGGATTGTTGATCATCTGTCTGGCTTCCAGTAATGCCTCCCAAACCCCAGAAGCCTGATACATGATTGCATGAACACTTTGGAGCCTACTCTCACATCTTGTGTCACTCGGTTATGTTCACGTGGTTCTTCAAAACACTCCATCTTTGTGTGCCAGCTGAAAATAAGTTGAAGAGCTTTTGCACATGCCCAAAGGTTTAGAGTATGTGCGCCACATGGGATGAACACGACTCTGGGATGTTTTTTGATCAGTCTGGCCTTACTCCTTGGTGCTTGCCCTTCATGTTGCCCCCATTATCATAAGCTTGCCCTCTGCAATCTTCAAATGGAATCTTCAGCTCCTTCAGCTTATCTAAGATGACAGTCGACAGATTCAAGCCTGTTGTAACCTCAACATTCACAAAGCCAAGGAAGTGATCTTTGATCTCTGGCTTTCCCTTAAAGCCACGCTTCTCAGAATAATGGAAATTTGCTCCTGGTGACTAATGTCAGGTGTACAGTCCAAGATAATGGAGAAGTACTTTGAGTCTCTTACTTGAGTCACTATTGCTTCCAGAATCTTGTCACTCACAATCTGTATCGGCTCATTCTGTGTGCGCGTCCCAAGGTAATGA
The DNA here is from genome assembly GCF_029448725.1 of Salvelinus fontinalis. Lineage (NCBI taxonomy): Eukaryota > Metazoa > Chordata > Actinopteri > Salmoniformes > Salmonidae > Salvelinus > Salvelinus fontinalis. Next base: position 2,696 of record NW_026602372.1, on the reverse strand, counting down.
GCATGTGTCTCTCCATCTTTCATTTTGTTCAGATGGTTTTCCATAACGGGGTCACATTTTGCCAGTAATGCAACCTCTTTTAGGAAGTTTCCATTATCTGGTTGGAAGAGTTTGTCTGATGAACCCCTGAATGCTAGGTTTCTGTCAGCCAGAGACTGGGTGATACTTATTAAATGTGTAAGGACATCCCACCATCTCGTTCTTTCAGCCTCCAAAATTGTCATTTGTATCTGGTCAAGAGTCTGTCCAGACTTAGGCGCAGATCAAGTTCTCTCCACTTAATCATATTGTTAGTGTGTTCAGGACTACCCTCATGGTGTTTCAGAATGGCGTAGATATTTGACCAGTCATTCACACCTTCCTTTATTATTTTGTAGTCTTGAGTAAAAAAGAGCTTACAGCAAAAACAATGCACAGTGTTGTTTTTGATTATGAAAGCCAGCTCCTGGTCATCTTTTCCCCAAATGACAGCTGTCTCTGTAATAAGCCTGAATGGAAACTAAGAAAAATCCAGTCCTAGTTTGAATGGACCTCAGCGCACTAACTCAGTCCTCAAAGTCTATTAAGACTGAGGGCCAATCTGCTGGGTCATTTGGTGGAGCAGCAACTGTTCTATTATGGTCTGAGCTGCTTGTATCTGATGCTGGCTGTACACCTCTGGTTGTGTTAGTACTGGCTGAGGCTGCCTGTACTTCACCTGGGTCTGTGTTAGTACTGGCTGAGGCTGCCTGTACTTCACCTGGGTCTGTGTTAGTACTGGCTGAGGCTGCCTGTACTTCACCTGGGTCTGTGTTAGTACTGGCTGAGGCTGCCTGTACTTCACCTGGGTCTGTGTTAGTACTGGCTGAGGCTGCCTGTACTTCACCTGGGTCTGTGTTAGTACTGGCTGAGGCTGCCTGTACTTCACCTGGGTCTGTGTTAGTACTGGCTGAGGCTGCCTGTACTTCACCTGGGTCTGTGTTAGTACTGGCTGAGGCTGCCTGTACTTCACCTGGGTCTGTGTTAGTGCTTGTCGGAGACGACTGTATTGGGTCTGTGTTAGTATTTGCTGAAGACGGCTGTACTGGGTCTGTGTTAGTACTTGCTGAAGATGGCTGTACTGGGTCTGTGTTAGTTCTGGCTGAGGCTCAACTGAGTCTGTGCTATATTTTCAAATATAAAATACTATTTATACTATGGCTTGGCTGAATACTTGGTTATTATTACTGAGAGATGTGCATCCATATTGCCCAGCTAATCAACTTTTAAATTCAATATATATGTCAATCTATTGCTTTCCATCTTGCATTAGTCCAGTTGTAACTAAACCTTCACTGAGAGACTAAATATAATTTTAAAACAAGACAATGATTGAGTGCCATCACGCCCATATATTGTCTGGACTGGCTTTTACAGAGGTTGCTGCTGGAAAGCGCAAGTTTCATTTCGTGCACGCGCGACGCGATTATCTTTTCTGAGCTGCAGTTTATAAACACTGTTGCCCGTTGTATTTCACTCTCACATTTGTCAGGCACACAGCTCTGGAAGTGGCTGGCAAGCAACGGACAGACCAGGAGATGCACTGCCCAGCTAGGTTAGCAAGACAGGCAGACTAGAGAGAGATGCACTGCCCAGCTAGGTTAGGCAGACAGGCAGACTAGAGAGAGATGCACTGCCCAGCTAGGTTAGGCAGACAGACTAGAGAGAGATGCACTGCCCAGCTAGGTTAGCCAGACAGGCAGACTAGAGAGAGATGCACTGCCCAGCTAGGTTAGCCAGACAGGCAGACTAGAGAGAGATGCACTGCCCAGCTAGGTTAGCCAGACAGGCAGACTAGAGAGAGATGCACTGCCCAGCTAGGTTAGCCAGACAGGCAGGCTAGAGAGAGATGCAATGCCCAGCTAGGTTAGCCAGACAGACAGACTAGAGAGAGATGCACTGCCCAGCTAGGTTAGGCAGACTAGAGAGAGATGCACTGCCCAGCAAGGTTAGCAAGACAGGCAGACTAGAGAGAGATGCACTGCCCAGCAAGGTTAGCCAGACAGGCAGACTAGAGAGAGATGCACTGCCCAGCTAGGTTAGCAAGACAGGCAGACTAGAGAGAGATGCACTGCCCAGCTAGGTTAGCCAGACAGGCAGACTAGAGAGAGATGCACTGCCCAGCTAGGTTAGCAAGACAGGCAGACTAGAGAGAGATGCACTGCCCAGCTAGGTTAGCCAGACAGGCAGACTAGAGAGAGATGCACTGCCCAGCTAGGTTAGCCAGACAGGCAGACTAGAGAAAGATGCACTGCCCAGCTAGGTTAGGCAGACTAGAGAGAGATGCACTGCCCAGCTAGGTTAGCCAGACAGGCAGACTAGAGAGAGATGCACTGCCCAGCTAGGTTAGCCAGACAGGCAGACTAGAGAGAGATGCACTGCCCAGCTAGGTTAGGCAGACTAGAGAGAGATGCACTGCCCAGCTAGGTTAGCCAGACAGGCAGACTAGAGAGAGATGCATTGCCCAGCTAGGTTAGCCAGACAGGCAGACTAGAGAGAGATGCACTGCCCAGCTAGGTTAGCCAGACAGGCAGACTAGAGAGAGATGCACTGCCCAGCTAGGTTAGCCAGACAGGCAGACTAGAGAGAGATGCACTGCCCAGCAAGGTTAGGCAGACTAGAGAGAGATGCACTGCCCAGCTAGGTTAGCCAGACAGGCAGACTAGAGAGAGATGCAT
>NW_026602371.1:0-19277 GCF_029448725.1 Salvelinus fontinalis | reverse complement strand
AGGATTACTGGTTTTCACCCAGGTGGCCCGGGTTCAACTCCCGGTATGGAAAAGAACATCTTGTCATGTGCCATGCACTTGTGTAACAACATATTTTAACTGGATGCAGTATCACACAACACAAAAGTATTCCCTCAGGAAATGTGACATGTTATGTAGATTCAAAATTGACAAGGCTTTTTAAATGTTGAATACACTTCATGTTTGCAGTTCTTGCTCTGCAGTAAAATTCATGCAACAACAGGAGGATCAAATGAAATATGCATCTGTAACAGAAAACCAAAGAACCTTGTCGTTGACAAAAGCTATGACTGTGTACACTGTTCTAGGAGTGACCTGACTAAACTTGTCTGTGGGGCCAGTGGCACAATGGATAACGTGTCTGACTACGGATCAGAAGATTCTAGTTTCGACTCCTGGCTGGCTCGTAACTATATTTAATTGATTGAAATCAAGCCGGGAATGATACTGTATACTTTTCATTGTGTCTGGCTGTTCTCTTTTCAAACACATTTTAGACTGATTTTATATGGGACTTTTCATCCCAACATCTCTGAGAAAAAAAATGGAGCTATTAATTACAAAAGGCATCATTTCAACATTTATAGATTTGTCTGTGATGTTTTTTCTAAGAAAGACTTTTCCCATATGGTCTATCGGTAAGGATTTCTGGTGTACGCACAGGTGTCATAGGTTCTACTCCCGGTATGGGATAGAAACCTTATTATTTGGCATGCACTTGTGTAACAACAGATTTTACCTGGCAGCAGTATCACACAACACAACAATATTCCCTCAGTTTTTTTTATTTTATTTTTATTTTATTTATTTAACCTTTATTTAACCAGGTAGGCAAATTGAGAACACGTTCTCATTTACAATTGCGACCTGGCCAAGATAAAGCAAAGCAGTTCGACACATACAACAACACATAGTTACACATGGAGTAAAACAAACATATAGTCAATAATACAGTGAAAAAAAAAAATAATAAGTCTATATACAATGTGAGCAAGTGAGGTGAGATAAGGGAGGTGAAGGCAAACAAATATATGTATAAATAAATAAAAATATAAAAGGCCATGGAGGCGAAGTGAGTACAACACAGCAAGTCAAATAGAAACTAAAAAAACACTGGAATGGTTGGTTTGCAGTGGAAGAAAGTGCAAAGTAGAGACAGAAATAATGGGGTGCAAAGGAGCAAAATAAATTAATAAATAAATACAGTAGGTAAAGAGGTAGTTGTTTGGGCTAAATTGTAGATGGGTTATGTACAGGTGCAGTAATCTATGAGCTGCTCTGACAGCTGGTGCTTAAAGCTAGTGAGGGAGATAGGTGTTTCCAGTTTCAGAGATTTTTGTAGTTCGTTCCAGTCATTGGCAGCAGAGAACTGGAAGGAGAGGCGTCCAAAGGAAGAATTGGTTTTGGGGGTGACTAGAGAGATATACCTGCTGGAGCGCGTGCTACAGGTAGGTGCTGCTATGGTGACCAGCGAGCTGAGATAAGGGGGGACTTTACCTAGCAGGGTCTTGTAGATGACCTGGAACCAGTGGGTTTGGCGACGAGTATGAAGCGAGGGCCAGCCAACGAGAGTGTACAGGTCGCAGTGGTGGGTAGTATATGGGGCTTTGGTGACAAAACGGATGGCACTGTGATAGACTGCATCCAATTTATTGAGTAGGGTTTTGGAGGCTATTTTGTAAATGACATCACCGAAGTCGAGGATTGGTAGGATGGTCAGTTTTACAAGGGTATGTTTGGCAGCATGAGTAAAGGATGCTTTGTTGCGGAATAGGAAGCCAATTCTAGATTTGACTTTGGATTGGAGATGTTTGATGTGAGTCTGGAAGGAGAGTTTACAGTCTAACCAGACACCTAGGTATTTGTAGTTGTCCACATATTCTAAGTCAGAGCCGTCCAAAGTAGTGATGTTGGACAGGCGGGCAGGAGCAGGCAGCGATCGGTTGAAGAGCATGCATTTGGTTTTACTTGTATTTAAGAGCAGTTGGAGGCCACGGAAGGAGAGTTGTATGGCATTGAAGCTCGCCTGGAGGGTTGTTAACACAGTGTCAAAAGAAGGGCCAGAAGTATACAGAATAGTGTCGTCTGCGTAGAGGTGGATCAGAGAATCACCAGCAGCAAGAGCGACATCATTGATGTAAACAGAGAAGAGAGTCGGTCCAAGAATTGAACCCTGTGGCACCCCCATAGAGACTGCCAGAGGCCCGGACAACAGACCCTCCGATTTGACACACTGAACTCGATCAGAGAAGTAGTTGGTGAACCAGGCGAGGCAATCATTAGAGAAACCAAGGCTGTCGAGTCTGCCAATGAGGATGTGGTGATTGACAGAGTCAAAGGCCTTGGCCAGGTCAATGAATACGGCTGCACAGTATTGTTTCCTATCGATGGCGGTTACGATATCGTTTATGACCTTGAGCGTGGCTGAGGTGCACCCATGACCAGCTCTGAAACCAGATTGCATAGCGGAGAAGGTGTGGTGGGATTCGAAATGGTCGGTAATCTGTTTGTTGACTTGGCTTTCGAAGACCTTAGAAAGGCAGGGTAGGATAGATATAGGTCTGTAGCAGTTAGGGTCAAGGGTGTCCCCCCCTTTGAAGAGGGGGATAACCGCAGCTGCTTTCCAATTTTTGGGGATCTCAGACGACACGAAAGAGAGGTTGAAGAGGCTAGTAATAGGGGTGGCAACAATTTCAGCAGATAGTTTTAGAAAGAAAGGTTCCAGATTATCTAGCCCGGCTGATTTGTAAGGGTCCAGATTTTGCAGCTCATTTAGAACATCAGCTGACTGTATTTGGGAGAAAGAGAAATGGGGAAGGCTTGGGCGAGTAGCAGAGGGGAGGGCAGTGCTGTTGTCCGGGGTAGGGGTAGCCAGGTGGAAAGCATGGCCAGCCGTAGAAAAATGCTTATTGAAATTCTCAATTATAGTGGATTTGTCGGTGGTGACAGTGTAACAGGAAATGTGAAATGTTATGTAGATTCAAAATTGACAATGCTTTTTAAACGTTGAATACACTTCATGTTTGCATTTCTTGCTCTGCAGTAAAATTCATGCAACAACAGGAGGATCAAATGAAGTAATGCATCTGTAACAGAAAACCAAGGAACCTTGTCGTGACAGACGCTATGACTGTGTACACAGATCAGAAGATTCAAGGTTGAAATCCTGGCTGAATCAACACTGTCTTTAGTTGACCAAAATCAAGCTGGGAAAAATACTGTATACTTTTCATTGTGTCTGGCTGTTCTCTCTTCAAACACATTTTAGACTGATTTTATATTGGACTTTTCCCCAACATCTCTGAGAAAAAATATGGCGCTTTTAATTACAACAGGCATAATTTCAACATCTATAGTTTTGACCTTGATGTTTTTTTAAAGGAAATGTCTTCCCATATGGTCTAGCGGTAAGGATTCCTGGTTTTCACCCAGGTGGCCCGGGTTCAACTCCCGGTATGGGAAAGAACATCTTGTCGTGTGCCATGCACTTGTGTAACAACATTTTTTAACTGGCTGCAGTATCACAGAACACAAAAATATTCCCTCAGGAAATGTGACATGTTATGTAGATTCAAAATTGACAAGGCTTTTTAAACGTTGAATACACTTCATGTTTGCAGTTCTTGCTCTGCAGTAAAATTCATGCAACAACAGGAGGATCAAATGAAGATATGCATCTGTAACAGAAAACCAAAGAACCTTGTCGTTGACAAAAGCTATGACTGTGTACACTGTTCTAGGAGTGACCTGACTTCAACTTGTCTGTGGGGAAAGTGGCGCAGTGGATACAGTGTCTGACTACGGATCAGACGATTCTAGTTTCGACTCCTGGCTGGCTCGTCACTATATTTAATTGATTGAAATCAAGCCGGGAATGATACTGTATACTTTTCATTGTGTCTGGCTGTTCTCTTTTCAAACACATTTTAGACTGATTTTATATGGGACTTTTCATCCCAACATCTCTGAGAACAAAAAAGGAGCTATTAATTACAAAAGGCATCATTTCAACATTTATAGATTTGTCTGTGATGTTTTTTTTAAGAAAGTCTTTTCCCATATGGTCTATCGGTAAGGATTTCTGGTGTATGCACAGGTGTCATAGGTTCTACTCCCGGTATGGGATAGAAACCTTATTATTTGGCATGCACTTGTGTAACAACAGATTTTACCTGGCAGCAGTATCACACAACACAACAATATTCCCTCAGTAACAGGAAATGTGAAATGTTATGTAGATTCAAAATTGACAATGCTTTTTAAACGTTGAATACACTTTCATGTTTGCATTTCTTGCTCTGCAGTAAAATTCATGCAACAACAGGAGGATCAAATGAAGATATTCATCTGTAACAGAAAACCAAGGAACCTTGTCGTGACAGACGCTATGACTGTGTACACAGATCAGAAGATTCAAGGTTGAAATCCTGGCTGAATCAACACTGTCTTTAGTTGACCAAAATCAAGCTGGGAAAAATACTGTATACTTTTCATTGTGTCTGGCTGTTCTCTCTTCAAACACATTTTAGACTGATTTTATATTGGACTTTTCCCCAACATCTCTGATAAAAAATATGGCGCTTTTAATTACAACAGGCATAATTTCAACATTTATAGTTTTGACCTTGATGTTTTTTTAAAGGAAATGTCTTCCATATGGTCTAGCGGTAAGGATTCCTGGTTTTCACCCAGGTGGCCCGTGTTCAACTCCCGGTATGGGAAAGAACATCTTGTCGTGTGCCATGCACTTGTGTAACAACATTTTTTAACTGGCTGCAGTATCACACAACACAAAAGTATTCCCTCAGGAAATGTGACATGTTATGTAGATTCAAAATTGACAAGGCTTTTTAAACGTTGAATACACTTCATGTTTGCAGTTCTTGCTCTGCAGTAAAATTCATGCAACAACAGGAGGATCAAATGAAGATATGCATCTGTAACAGAAAACCAAAGAACCTTGTCGTTGACAAAAGCTATGACTGTGTACACTGTTCTAGGAGTGACCTGACTTCAGCTTGTCTGTGGGGAAAGTGGTGCAGTGGATAAAGTGTCTGACTACGGATCAGAAGATTCTAGGTTCGACTCCTGGCTGGCTCGTCACTATGTTTAATTGATTGAAATTAAGCCGGGAATGATACTGTATACTTTTCATTGTGTCTGGCTGTTCTCTTTTCAAACACATTTTAGACTGATTTTATATGGGACTTTTCATCCCAACATCTCTGAGAAAAAAAATGGAGCTATTAATTACAAAAGGCATCATTTCAACATTTATAGATTTGTCTGTGATGTTTTTTTTAAGAAAGTCTTTTCCCATATGGTCTATCGGTAAGGATTTCTGGTGTACGCACAGGTGTCATAGGTTCTACTCCCGGTATGGGATAGAAACCTTATTATTTGGCATGCACTTGTGTAACAACAGATTTTACCTGGCAGCAGTATCACACAACACAACAATATTCCCTCAGTAACAGGAAATGTGAAATGTTATGTAGATTCAAAATTGACAATGCTTTTTAAACGTTGAATACACTTCATGTTTGCATTTCTTGCTCTGCAGTAAAATTCATGCAACAACAGGAGGATCAAATGAAGATATGCATCTGTAACAGAAAACCAAGGAACCTTGTCGTGACAGACGCTATGACTGTGTACACAGATCAGAAGATTCAAGGTTGAAATCCTGGCTGAATCAACACTGTCTTTAGTTGACCAAAATCAAGCTGGGAAAAATACTGTATACTTTTCATTGTGTCTGGCTGTTCTCTCTTCAAACACATTTTAGACTGATTTTATATGGGACTTTTCCCCAACATCTCTGAGAAAAAATATGGCGCTTTTAATTACAACAGGCATAATTTCAACATTTATAGTTTTGACCTTGATGTTTTTTTAAAGGAATCGGCTTCCCATATGGTCTAGCGGTAAGGATTCCTGGTTTTCACCCAGGTGGCCCGGGTTCAACTCCCGGTATGGGAAAGAACATCTTGTCGTGTGCCATGCACTTGTGTAACAACATATTTTAACTGGCTGCAGTATCACACAACACAAAAGTATTCCCTCAGGAAATGTGACATGTTATGTAGATTCAAAATTGACAAGGCTTTTTAAACGTTGAATACACATCATGTTTGCAGTTCTTGCTCTGCAGTAAAATTCATGCAACAACAGGAGGATCAAATGAAGATATGCATCTGTAACAGAAAACCAAAGAACCTTGTCTTTGACAAAAGCTATGACTGTGTACACTGTTCTAGCAGTGACCTGACTTCAGCTTGTCTGTGGGGCCAGTGGCGCAATGGATAACGTGTCTGACTACGGATCAGAAGATTCTAGGTTCGACTCCTGGCTGGCTCGTCACTATATTTGATTGATTGAAATCAAGCCGGGAATGATACTGTATACTTTTCATTGTGTCTGGCTGTTCTCTTTTCAAACACATTTTAGACTGATTTTATATGGGACTTTTCATCCCAACATCTCTGAGAAAAAAAATGGAGCTATTAATTACAAAAGGCATCATTTCAACATTTATAGATTTGTCTGTGATGTTTTTTTTAAGAAAGTCTTTTCCCATATGGTCTATCGGTAAGGATTTCTGGTGTACGCACAGGTGTCATAGGTTCTACTCCCGGTATGGGATAGAAACCTTATTATTTGGCATGCACTTGTGTAACAACAGATTTTACCTGGCAGCAGTATCACACAACACAACAATATTCCCTCAGTAACAGGAAATGTGAAATGTTATGTAGATTCAAAATTGACAATGCTTTTTAAACGTTGAATACACTTCATGTTTGCATTTCTTGCTCTGCAGTAAAATTCATGCAACAACAGGAGGATCAAATGAAGATATGCATCTGTAACAGAAAACCAAGGAACCTTGTCGTGACAGACGCTATGACTGTGTACACAGATCAGAAGATTCAAGGTTGAAATCCTGGCTGAATCAACACTGTCTTTAGTTGACCAAAATCAAGCTGGGAAAAATACTGTATACTTTTCATTGTGTCTGGCTGTTCTCTCTTCAAACACATTTTAGACTGATTTTATATGGGACTTTTCCCCAACATCTCTGAGAAAAAATATGGCGCTTTTAATTACAACAGGCATAATTTCAACATTTATAGTTTTGACCTTGATGTTTTTTTAAAGGAAACGGCTTCCCATATGGTCTAGCGGTAAGGATTCCTGGTTTTCACCCAGGTGGCCCGGGTTCAACTCCCGGTATGGGAAAGAACATCTTGTCGTGTGCCATGCACTTGTGTAACAACATATTTTAACTGGCTGCAGTATCACACAACACAAAAGTATTCCCTCAGGAAATGTGACATGTTATGTAGATTCAAAATTGACAAGGCTTTTTAAACGTTGAATACACATCATGTTTGCAGTTCTTGCTCTGCAGTAAAATTCATGCAACAACAGGAGGATCAAATGAAGATATGCATCTGTAACAGAAAACCAAAGAACCTTGTCTTTGACAAAAGCTATGACTGTGTACACTGTTCTAGCAGTGACCTGACTTCAGCTTGTCTGTGGGGCCAGTGGCGCAATGGATAACGTGTCTGACTACGGATCAGAAGATTCTAGGTTCGACTCCTGGCTGGCTCGTCACTATATTTGATTGATTGAAATCAAGCCGGGAATGATACTGTATACTTTTCATTGTGTCTGGCTGTTCTCTTTTCAAACACATTTTAGACTGATTTTATATGGGACTTTTCATCCCAACATCTCTGAGAAAAAAAATGGAGCTATTAATTACAAAAGGCATCATTTCAACATTTATAGATTTGTCTGTGATGTTTTTTTTAAGAAAGTCTTTTCCCATATGTTCTATCGGTAAGGATTTCTGGTGTACGCACAGGTGTCATAGGTTCTACTCCCGGTATGGGATAGAAACCTTATTATTTGGCATGCACTTGTGTAACAACAGATTTTACCTGGCAGCAGTATCACACAACACAATAATATTCCCTCAGTAACAGGAAATGTGAAATGTTATGTAGATTCAAAATTGACAATGCTTTTTAAACGTTGAATACACTTCATGTTTGTATTTCTTGCTCTGCAGTAAAATTCATGCATCAACAGGAGGATCAAATGAAGATATGCATCTGTAACAGAAAACCAAGGAACCTTGTCGTGACAGACGCTATGACTGTGTACACAGATCAGAAGATTCAAGGTTGAAATCCTGGCTGAATCAACACTGTCTTTAGTTGACCAAAATCAAGCTGGGAAAAATACTGTATACTTTTCATTGTGTCTGGCTGTTCTCTCTTCAAACACATTTTAGACTGATTTTATATGGGACTTTTCCCCAACATCTCTGAGAAAAAATATGGCGCTTTTAATTACAACAGGCATAATTTCAACATTTATAGTTTTGACCTTGATGTTTTTTTAAAGGGAACGTCTTCCCATATGGTCTAGCGGTAAGGATTCCTGGTTTTCACCCAGGTGGCCCGGGTTCAACTCCCGGTATGGGAAAGAACATCTTGTCGTGTGCCATGCACTTGTGTAACAACATATTTTAACTGGCTGCAGTATCACACAACACAAAAGTATTCCCTCAGGAAATGTGACATGTTATGTAGATTCAAAATTGACAAGGCTTTTTAAACGTTGAATACACATCATGTTTGCAGTTCTTGCTCTGCAGTAAAATTCATGCAACAACAGGAGGATCAAATGAAGATATGCATCTGTAACAGAAAACCAAAGAACCTTGTCTTTGACAAAAGCTATGACTGTGTACACTGTTCTAGCAGTGACCTGACTTCAGGTTGTCTGTGGGGCCAGTGGCGCAATGGATAATGTGTCTGACTACGGATCAGAAGTTTCTAGGTTCGACTCCTGGCTGGCTCGTCACTATTTTTAATTGATTGAAATCAAGCCGGGAATGATACTGTATACTTTTCATTGTGTCTGGCTGTTCTCTTTTCAAACACATTTTAGACTGATTTTATATGGGACTTTTCATCCCAACATCTCTGAGAAAAAAAATGGAGCTATTAATTACAAAAGGCATCATTTCAACATTTATAGATTTGTCTGTGATGTTTTTTTTAAGAACGTCTTTTCCCATATGGTCTATCGGTAAGGATTTCTGGTGTACGCACAGGTGTCATAGGTTCTACTCCCGGTATGGGATAGAAACCTTATTATTTGGCATGCACTTGTGTAACAACAGATTTTACCTGGCAGCAGTATCACACAACACAACAATATTCCCTCAGTAACAGGAAATGTGAAATGTTATGTAGATTCAAAATTGACAATGCTTTTTAAACGTTGAATACACTTCATGTTTGTATTTCTTGCTCTGCAGTAAAATTCATGCATCAACAGGAGGATCAAATGAAGATATGCATCTGTAACAGAAAACCAAGGAACCTTGTCGTGACAGACGCTATGACTGTGTACACAGATCAGAAGATTCAAGGTTGAAATCCTGGCTGAATCAACACTCTCTTTAGTTGACCAAAATCAAGCTGGGAAAAATACTGTATACTTTTCATTGTGTCTGGCTGTTCTCTCTTCAAACACATTTTAGACTGATTTTATATGGGACTTTTCCCCAACATCTCTGAGAAAAAATATGGCGCTTTTAATTACAACAGGCATAATTTCAACATTTATAGTTTTGACCTTGATGTTTTTTTAAAGGGAACGTCTTCCCATATGGTCTAGCGGTAAGGATTCCTGGTTTTCACCCTTTTGGCCCGGGTTCAACTCCCGGTATGGGAAAGAACATCTTGTCGTGTGCCATGCACTTGTGTAACAACATATTTTAACTGGCTGCAGTATCACACAACACAAAAGTATTCCCTCAGGAAATGTGACATGTTATGTAGATTCAAAATTGACAAGGCTTTTTAAACGTTGAATACACATCATGTTTGCAGTTCTTGCTCTGCAGTAAAATTCATGCAACAACAGGAGGATCAAATGAAGATATGCATCTGTAACAGAAAACCAAAGAACCTTGTCTTTGACAAAAGCTATGACTGTGTACACTGTTCTAGCAGTGACCTGACTTCAGGTTGTCTGTGGGGCCAGTGGCGCAATGGATAATGTGTCTGACTACGGATCAGAAGTTTCTAGGTTCGACTCCTGGCTGGCTCGTCACTATTTTTAATTGATTGAAATCAAGCCGGGAATGATACTGTATACTTTTCATTGTGTCTGGCTGTTCTCTTTTCAAACACATTTTAGACTGATTTTATATGGGACTTTTCATCCCAACATCTCTGAGAAAAAAAATGGAGCTATTAATTACAAAAGGCATCATTTCAACATTTATAGATTTGTCTGTGATGTTTTTTTTAAGAACGTCTTTTCCCATATGGTCTATCGGTAAGGATTTCTGGTGTACGCACAGGTGTCATAGGTTCTACTCCCGGTATGGGATAGAAACCTTATTATTTGGCATGCACTTGTGTAACAACAGATTTTACCTGGCAGCAGTATCACACAACACAACAATATTCCCTCAGTAACAGGAAATGTGAAATGTTATGTAGATTCAAAATTGACAATGCTTTTTAAACGTTGAATACACTTCATGTTTGTATTTCTTGCTCTGCAGTAAAATTCATGCATCAACAGGAGGATCAAATGAAGATATGCATCTGTAACAGAAAACCAAGGAACCTTGTCGTGACAGACGCTATGACTGTGTACACAGATCAGAAGATTCAAGGTTGAAATCCTGGCTGAATCAACACTCTCTTTAGTTGACCAAAATCAAGCTGGGAAAAATACTGTATACTTTTCATTGTGTCTGGCTGTTCTCTCTTCAAACACATTTTAGACTGATTTTATATGGGACTTTTCCCCAACATCTCTGAGAAAAAATATGGCGCTTTTAATTACAACAGGCATAATTTCAACATTTATAGTTTTGACCTTGATGTTTTTTTAAAGGGAACGTCTTCCCATATGGTCTAGCGGTAAGGATTCCTGGTTTTCACCCTTTTGGCCCGGGTTCAACTCCCGGTATGGGAAAGAACATCTTGTCGTGTGCCATGCACTTGTGTAACAACATATTTTAACTGGCTGCAGTATCACACAACACAAAAGTATTCCCTCAGGAAATGTGACATGTTATGTAGATTCAAAATTGACAAGGCTTTTTAAACGTTGAATACACATCATGTTTGCAGTTCTTGCTCTGCAGTAAAATTCATGCAACAACAGGAGGATCAAATGAAGATATGCATCTGTAACAGAAAACCAAAGAACCTTGTCTTTGACAAAAGCTATGACTGTGTACACTGTTCTAGCAGTGACCTGACTTCTGCTTGTCTGTGGGGCCAGTGGCGCAATGGATAACGTGTCTGACTACGGATCAGAAGATTCTAGGTTCGACTCCTGGCTGGCTCGTCACTATATTTAATTGATTGAAATCAAGCCGGGAATGATACTGTATACTTTTCATTGTGTCTGGCTGTTCTCTTTTCAAACACATTTTAGACTGATTTTATATGGGACTTTTCATCCCAACATCTCTGAGAAAAAAAATGGAGCTATTAATTACAAAAGGCATCATTTCAACATTTATAGATTTGTCTGTGATGTTTTTTTTAAGAAAGTCTTTTCCCATATGGTCTATCGGTAAGGATTTCTGGTGTACGCACAGGTGTCATAGGTTCTACTCCCGGTATGGGATAGAAACCTTATTATTTGGCATGCACTTGTGTAACAACAGATTTTACCTGGCAGCAGTATCACACAACACAACAATATTCCCTCAGTAACAGGAAATGTGAAATGTTATGTAGATTCAAAATTGACAATGCTTTTTAAACGTTGAATACACTTCATGTTTGTATTTCTTGCTCTGCAGTAAAATTCATGCATCAACAGGAGGATCAAATGAAGATATGCATCTGTAACAGAAAACCAAGGAACCTTGTCGTGACAGACGCTATGACTGTGTACACAGATCAGAAGATTCAAGGTTGAAATCCTGGCTGAATCAACACTGTCTTTAGTTGACCAAAATCAAGCTGGGAAAAATACTGTATACTTTTCATTGTGTCTGGCTGTTCTCTCTTCAAACACATTTTAGACTGATTTTATATGGGACTTTTCCCCAACATCTCTGAGAAAAAATATGGCGCTTTTAATTACAACAGGCATAATTTCAACATTTATAGTTTTGACCTTGATGTTTCTTTAAAAGAAAGGTCTTCCCATATGGTCTAGCGGTAAGGATTCCTGGTTTTCACCCTTTTGGCCCGGGTTCAACTCCCGGTATGGGAAAGAACATCTTGTCGTGTGCCATGCACTTGTGTAACAACATATTTTAACTGGCTGCAGTATCACACAACACAAAAGTATTCCCTCAGGAAATGTGACATGTTATGTAGATTCAAAATTGACAAGGCTTTTTAAACGTTGAATACACATCATGTTTGCAGTTCTTGCTCTGCAGTAAAATTCATGCAACAACAGGAGGATCAAATGAAGATATGCATCTGTAACAGAAAACCAAAGAACCTTGTCTTTGACAAAAGCTATGACTGTGTACACTGTTCTAGCAGTGACCTGACTTCAGGTTGTCTGTGGGGCCAGTGGTGCAATGGATAACGTGTCTGACTACGGATCAGAAGATTCTAGGTTCGACTCCTGGCTGGCTTGTCACTATATTTAATTGATTGAAATCAAGCCGGGAATGATACTGTATACTTTTCATTGTGTCTGGCTGTTCTCTTTTCAAACACATTTTAGACTGATTTTATATGGGACTTTTCATCCCAACATCTCTGAGAAAAAAAATGGAGCTATTAATTACAAAAGGCATCATTTCAACATTTATAGATTTGTCTGTGATGTTTTTTTTAAGAAAGTCTTTTCCCATATGGTCTATCGGTAAGGATTTCTGGTGTACGCACAGGTGTCATAGGTTCCACTCCCGGTATGGGATAGAAACCTTATTATTTGGCATGCACTTGTGTAACAACAGATTTTACCTGGCAGCAGTATCACACAACACAACAATATTCCCTCAGTAACAGGAAATGTGAAATGTTATGTAGATTCAAAATTGACAATGCTTTTTAAACGTTGAATACACTTCATGTTTGTATTTCTTGCTCTGCAGTAAAATTCATGCATCAACAGGAGGATCAAATGAAGATATGCATCTGTAACAGAAAACCAAGGAACCTTGTCGTGACAGACGCTATGACTGTGTACACAGATCAGAAGATTCAAGGTTGAAATCCTGGCTGAATCAACACTGTCTTTAGTTGACCAAAATCAAGCTGGGAAAAATACTGTATACTTTTCATTGTGTCTGGCTGTTCTCTCTTCAAACACATTTTAGACTGATTTTATATGGGACTTTTCATCCCAACATCTCTGAGAAAAAATATGGCGCTTTTAATTACAACAGGCATAATTTCAACATTTATAGTTTTGACCTTGATGTTTTTTTAAAGGAAACGTCTTCCCATATGGTCTAGCGGTAAGGATTCCTGGTTTTCACCCTTTTGGCCCGGGTTCAACTCCCGGTATGGGAAAGAACATCTTGTCGTGTGCCATGCACTTGTGTAACAACATATTTTAACTGGCTGCAGTATCACACAACACAAAAGTATTCCCTCAGGAAATGTGACATGTTATGTAGATTCAAAATTGACAAGGCTTTTTAAACGTTGAATACACATCATGTTTGCAGTTCTTGCTCTGCAGTAAAATTCATGCAACAACAGGAGGATCAAATGAAGATATGCATCTGTAACAGAAAACCAAAGAACCTTGTCTTTGACAAAAGCTATGACTGTGTACACTGTTCTAGCAGTGACCTGACTTCAGCTTGTCTGTGGGGCCAGTGGCGCAATGGATAACGTGTCTGACTACGGATCAGAAGATTCTAGGTTCGACTCCTGGCTGGCTCGTCACTATATTTAATTGATTGAAATCAATCCGGGAATGATACTGTATACTTTTCATTGTGTCTGGCTGTTCTCTTTTCAAACACATTTTAGACTGATTTTATATGGGACTTTTCATCCCAACATCTCTGAGAAAAAAAATGGAGCTATTAATTACAAAAGGCATCATTTCAACATTTATAGATTTGTCTGTGATGTTTTTTTTAAGCAAGTCTTTTCCCATATGGTCTATCGGTAAGGATTTCTGGTGTACGCACAGGTGTCATAGGTTCTACTCCCGGTATGGGATAGAAACCTTATTATTTGGCATGCACTTGTGTAACAACAGATTTTACCTGGCAGCAGTATCACACAACACAACAATATTCCCTCAGTAACAGGAAATGTGAAATGTTATGTAGATTCAAAATTGACAATGCTTTTTAAACGTTGAATACACTTCATGTTTGCATTTCTTGCTCTGCAGTAAAATTCATGCAACAACAGGAGGATCAAATGAAGATATGCATCTGTAACAGAAAACCAAGGAACCTTGTCGTGACAGACGCTATGACTGTGTACACAGATCAGAAGATTCAAGGTTGAAATCCTGGCTGAATCAACACTGTCTTTAGTTGACCAAAATCAAGCTGGGAAAAATACTGTATACTTTTCATTGTGTCTGGCTGTTCTCTCTTCAAACACATTTTAGACTGATTTTATATGGGACTTTTCCCCAACATCTCTGAGAAAAAATATGGCGCTTTTAATTACAACAGGCATAATTTCAACATTTATAGTTTTGACCTTGATGTTTTTTTAAAGGAAAGGTCTTCCCATATGGTCTAGCGGTAAGGATTCCTGGTTTTCACCCAGGTGGCCCCGGTTCAGCTCCCGGTATGGGAAAGAACATCTTGTAGTGTGCCATGCACTTTTGTAACAACATATTTTAACTGGCTGCAGTATCACACAACACAAAAGTATTCCCTCAGGAAATGTGACATGTTATGTAGATTCAAAATTGACAAGGCTTTTTAAACGTTGAATACACATCATGTTTGCAGTTCTTGCTCTGCAGTAAAATTCATGCAACAACAGGAGGATCAAATGAAGATATGCATCTGTAACAGAAAACCAAAGAACCTTGTCTTTGACAAAAGCTATGACTGTGTACACTGTTCTAGCAGTGACCTGACTTCAGGTTGTCTGTGGGGCCAGTGGTGCAATGGATAACGTGTCTGACTACGGATCAGAAGATTCTAGGTTCGACTCCTGGCTGGCTTGTCACTATATTTAATTGATTGAAATCAAGCCGGGAATGATACTGTATACTTTTCATTGTGTCTGGCTGTTCTCTTTTCAAACACATTTTAGACTGATTTTATATGGGACTTTTCATCCCAACATCTCTGAGAAAAAAAATGGAGCTATTAATTACAAAAGGCATCATTTCAACATTTATAGATTTGTCTGTGATGTTTTTTTTAAGCAAGTCTTTTCCCATATGGTCTATCGGTAAGGATTTCTGGTGTACGCACAGGTGTCATAGGTTCTACTCCCGGTATGGGATAGAAACCTTATTATTTGGCATGCACTTGTGTAACAACAGATTTTACCTGGCAGCAGTATCACACAACACAACAATATTCCCTCAGTAACAGGAAATGTGAAATGTTATGTAGATTCAAAATTGACAATGCTTTTTAAACGTTGAATACACTTCATGTTTGCATTTCTTGCTCTGCAGTAAAATTCATGCAACAACAGGAGGATCAAATGAAGATATGCATCTGTAACAGAAAACCAAGGAACCTTGTCGTGACAGACGCTATGACTGTGTACACAGATCAGAAGATTCAAGGTTGAAATCCTGGCTGAATCAACACTGTCTTTAGTTGACCAAAATCAAGCTGGGAAAAATACTGTATACTTTTCATTGTGTCTGGCTGTTCTCTCTTCAAACACATTTTAGACTGATTTTATATGGGACTTTTCCCCAACATCTCTGAGAAAAAATATGGCGCTTTTAATTACAACAGGCATAATTTCAACATTTATAGTTTTGACCTTGATGTTTTTTTAAAGGAAAGGTCTTCCCATATGGTCTAGCGGTAAGGATTCCTGGTTTTCACCCAGGTGGCCCCGGTTCAGCTCCCGGTATGGGAAAGAACATCTTGTAGTGTGCCATGCACTTTTGTAACAACATATTTTAACTGGCTGCAGTATCACACAACACAAAAGTATTCCCTCAGGAAATGTGACATGTTATGTAGATTCAAAATTGACAAGGCTTTTTAAACGTTGAATACACATCATGTTTGCAGTTCTTGCTCTGCAGTAAAATTCATGCAACAACAGGAGGATCAAATGAAGATATGCATCTGTAACAGAAAACCAAAGAACCTTGTCTTTGACAAAAGCTATGACTGTGTACACTGTTCTAGCAGTGACCTGACTTCAGGTTGTCTGTGGGGCCAGTGGTGCAATGGATAACGTGTCTGACTACGGATCAGAAGATTCTAGGTTCGACTCCTGGCTGGCTTGTCACTATATTTAATTGATTGAAATCAAGCCGGGAATGATACTGTATACTTTTCATTGTGTCTGGCTGTTCTCTTTTCAAACACATTTTAGACTGATTTTATATGGGACTTTTCATCCCAACATCTCTGAGAAAAAAAATGGAGCTATTAATTACAAAAGGCATCATTTCAACATTTATAGATTTGTCTGTGATGTTTTTTTTAAGCAAGTCTTTTCCCATATGGTCTATCGGTAAGGATTTCTGGTGTACGCACAGGTGTCATAGGTTCTACTCCCGGTATGGGATAGAAACCTTATTATTTGGCATGCACTTGTGTAACAACAGATTTTACCTGGCAGCAGTATCACACAACACAACAATATTCCCTCAGTAACAGGAAATGTGAAATGTTATGTAGATTCAAAATTGACAATGCTTTTTAAACGTTGAATACACTTCATGTTTGCATTTCTTGCTCTGCAGTAAAATTCATGCAACAACAGGAGGATCAAATGAAGATATGCATCTGTAACAGAAAACCAAGGAACCTTGTCGTGACAGACGCTATGACTGTGTACACAGATCAGAAGATTCAAGGTTGAAATCCTGGCTGAATCAACACTGTCTTTAGTTGACCAAAATCAAGCTGGGAAAAATACTGTATACTTTTCATTGTGTCTGGCTGTTCTCTCTTCAAACACATTTTAGACTGATTTTATATGGGACTTTTCCCCAACATCTCTGAGAAAAAATATGGCGCTTTTAATTACAACAGGCATAATTTCAACATTTATAGTTTTGACCTTGATGTTTTTTAAAGGAAACGTCTTCCCATATGGTCTAGCGGTAAGGATTCCTGGTTTTCACCCTTTTGGCCCGGGTTCAACTCCCGGTATGGGAAAGAACATCTTGTCGTGTGCCATGCACTTGTGTAACAACATATTTTAACTGGCTGCAGTATCACACAATACAAAAGTATTCCCTCAGGAAATGTGACATGTTATGTAGATTCAAAATTGACAAGGCTTTTTAAACGTTGAATACACAATCTTGTTTGCAGTTCTTGCTCTGCAGTAAAATTCATGCAACAACAGGAGGATCAAATGAAGATATGCATCTGTAACAGAAAACCAAAGAACCTTGTCTTTGACAAAAGCTATGACTGTGTACACTGTTCTAGCAGTGACCTGACTTCAGGTTGTCTGTGGGGCTAGTGGCGCAATGGATAACGTGTCTGACTACGGATCAGAAGATTCTAGGTTCGACTCCTGGCTGGCTCGTCACTATATTTAATTGATTGAAATCAAGCCGGGAATGATACTGTATACTTTTCATTGTGTCTGGCTGTTCTCTTTTCAAACACATTTTAGACTGATTTTATATGGGACTTTTCATCCCAACATCTCTGAGAAAAAAAATGGAGCTATTAATTACAAAAGGCATCATTTCAACATTTATAGATTTGTCTGTGATGTTTTTTTTAAGCAAGTCTTTTCCCATATGGTCTATCGGTAAGGATTTCTGGTGTACGCACAGGTGTCATAGGTTCTACTCCCGGTATGGGATAGAAACCTTATTATTTGGCATGCACTTGTGTAACAACAGATTTTACCTGGCAGCAGTATCACACAACACAACAATATTCCCTCAGTAACAGGAAATGTGAAATGTTATGTAGATTCAAAATTGACAATGCTTTTTAAACGTTGAATACACTTCATGTTTGCATTTCTTGCTCTGCAGTAAAATTCATGCAACAACAGGAGGATCAAATGAAGATATGCATCTGTAACAGAAAACCAAGGAACCTTGTCGTGACAGACGCTATGACTGTGTACACAGATCAGAAGATTCAAGGTTGAAATCCTGGCTGAATCAACACTGTCTTTAGTTGACCAAAATCAAGCTGGGAAAAATACTGTATACTTTTCATTGTGTCTGGCTGTTCTCTCTTCAAACACATTTTAGACTGATTTTATATGGGACTTTTCCCCAACATCTCTGAGAAAAAATATGGCGCTTTTAATTACAACAGGCATAATTTCAACATTTATAGTTTTGACCTTGATGTTTTTTAAAGGAAACGTCTTCCCATATGGTCTAGCGGTAAGGATTCCTGGTTTTCACCCTTTTGGCCCGGGTTCAACTCCCGGTATGGGAAAGAACATCTTGTCGTGTGCCATGCACTTGTGTAACAACATATTTTAACTGGCTGCAGTATCACACAATACAAAAGTATTCCCTCAGGAAATGTGACATGTTATGTAGATTCAAAATTGACAAGGCTTTTTAAACGTTGAATACACAATCTTGTTTGCAGTTCTTGCTCTGCAGTAAAATTCATGCAACAACAGGAGGATCAAATGAAGATATGCATCTGTAACAGAAAACCAAAGAACCTTGTCTTTGACAAAAGCTATGACTGTGTACACTGTTCTAGCAGTGACCTGACTTCAGGTTGTCTGTGGGGCCAGTGGCGCAATGGATAACGTGTCTGACTACGGATCAGAAGATTCTAGGTTCGACTCCTGGCTGGCTCGTCACTATATTTAATTGATTGAAATCAAGGCGGGAATGATACTGTATACTTTTCATTGTGTCTGGCTGTTCTCTTTTCAAACACATTTTAGACTGATTTTATATGGGACTTTTCATCCCAACATCTCTGAGAAAAAAAATGGAGCTATTAATTACAAAAGGCATCATTTCAACATTTATAGATTTGTCTGTGATGTTTTTTTTAAGAAAGTCTTTTCCCATATGGTCTATCGGTAAGGATTTCTGGTGTACGCACAGGTGTCATAGGTTCTACTCCCGGTATGGGATAGAAACCT